>NC_031502.1:339963-373131 GCF_000237925.1 Schistosoma mansoni | reverse complement strand
ACACAACCACCATGTTACCTTAATATATATAGTGCACGCAGTGTCGAGCCCCCTAGACTTGTGGCCCCATTGCAACTTGATCGATAGCATTCGATCAGCACTAAGGACTTGACACGCATGAGATTGATCACCACCCAGTGATCAATCAATTGTAATTTCATATCAAATTAAGAAATTCTATAATCTTACTATCATTGATTTTTCATTGAGATCATGAATTGATCATTGTTAGACCACCACTGAACACCTGAAGGCCATGGACGGTCGTTTTGTTCCAGTATTGGATTCTTGATCAGTGAATATTCACGAGACGATACGTGGGATTCAAAACCAGGACCTTCGTTCTCTCAAGCGAACACTCAACCTCTAGATCACCGGTCCGTCATTCAACGGTATTATTGCCTAACCTCAACCAATCCACCAAATTGTACGATCATCTTCCACTGTCTGAGGTAGATACTTGTTTCTACCTGATAAATATTAGCTCTACTGGTCTAGAAGTTTAGTGTTAGCGCGCCGTAATCGCACAACCATCTTCCACTGTCTGAGGTAGATGTTTGTTTCTACCTGATACATATTAACTCTACTGGTCTAGAAGTTCAGCGTTAGCGCGCCGGACTGAAGGGCCTGGGTTCAAATCCCACATGCAGGATCGTGGGTGCCCACTGCTCAGGAATCCCATACTGGGACTTCCAGATTTTAAATGGTAGTCTAACATCGATCGGTTCTTGATCTATATCAAAAACGTAACAATCTCCACAACCCCATACTGATATCATTTATTTATTTGATAGATTTTAATATTCAAAATACCTGGCGTATAATAGAAATTTATTTAAATCCAATGATTTAAGATTAATTTTCAGTGGAACTATTGTTTTTTATTACATTCATCATATAATATGGCTTTTTCGACTATTAAGAAGATAAATCAAAGTGTAATTTTTCATAGTTGAAATCATGAGTAAATTGAAGCTAGACTACCATGAAAAACCTGAAAACACTGCTTTAAGGCCGTTTCGTTCTATTATGGGACTCCTCAGCAGTGCGCATCCACGATCCCGCCTAGCGAGATTGGAACCTAGGATTCTTATCAATTATTAACTAAGTGGAATATCGACTGTAATTTCATTTTTATAACAGTTAAAAGTATTTAAGAAGAGAATAAATCTTTCTTTGCAGTTTCAATAGCAATAACAAGAACCAAATGTTGAGATTAAAAAGGGTAGTATAAATATATCTCTTTGAACATCATATATTCCAAGATATTTGAGGAAATGCACCGATTTTCGTTATTCAACTGGTTTTTCCATAAACTAAATAAGTCGCGAGACGGGATCGTAGATGCGCACTGCTGAGAAGTCCCACACTAAGACGAATCAGCCGTCCAGTACTTCTAGGTTTTCCATGATGGTCTAGCTTCAATTGACTTATGAATTCAACTATAAAATGTTACTAAACTCTCCACAAAAAAACCCTTTCTGATTATAATCATATGCTCACTAGTGACTGGCTCCAAGAGATATTTCCTAGAGTTCTAGTGAGAAACAGTGACCAGTGGAGTTCAACCAGGTCTGTTGTAACATATCAACTCACTGAAGGTAATGGTGAATGGTTGCTCAATTTCGTTGATTGGTTGAAGTTAGACATTAACACCGTTGGATGCCGGCTCAGTGGTTCTAAAGATTAAGCGTTCGCATGCGAGACTGATAGCTCCTTGGTTCGAAACTCGTGGGTTGGGACCTGTGGATGCTCACTGATGAGGAGTCTCACACTATAACGAAACCGCCGTCCAGTGCTTGCAGGTTCTCCATGGTAGTCTAGCTTTAGTTGACTCATGATTTCAACTATGACAAAAATTGTACCCATTCACATTCTACAAAAACGTTTTACATTGACAAATTATTGTTTTTTTTTGTCGTTTGTTTTTTCCTTTACAATCTGAAATCAATCAACCATTCATTAAACATTTCGGTCAATCAAATTATGGAGGAAAAAATAGAATAGTAGTAGTCATAATCCATTCACTTTAAACATATAGTACTCAACCTATAATAGTAATAATAAATGGAATTGTATTGACTATTCCATTTTATTTTTGTTTATATTGAACAAAATCATTATTTCCAGTAAATTATTTAAGTTTAAAGTTATAAATGTTACCGTGTTTATGTATAAGGTAAAGTTAATAGGGTATGCATTTCTTATTGTTTTGAAGTTATATATTATACTGGAGTCATATTATAGGTAACGTTTTTTTAGAGTTAGTTTTCTACGGGATGTGGTTGGTAACCCCATATCCAACCCTCCTCCTTTACCTGGGCTTAGGACCGGCAGTAACTTTAGAAGAGTTACAGGTGGAGTGGTTGTTTGTTAATAAAATATGTAGTGCCGCGATTCGTTAGTCGTTTACTTCGATAACCGTTATAATTCTAATCTCTACGGTGCGTAAAATCAGAAGACAAAGGATAGCAGCAACTACAGTTTATTGTCGAATAACTCAGGTCAGAAAGTTAACAACACCTGAGCGAATATCAACGAGCGAGTGAGCGGCAAGTGAGAGAGCGAGTGAACAGGCGAACAGGCGAACAGGCGAAGGAAACGAACGAGGAGCAAGCGAGCAAATAGCAAGCAAATACACAGGCAATTTATAGTCAAATTTAATAAGGGCACAGCAAAGCAAAACAAAGGCTGATAATAATATTTGCGTGCATACATATAAGGGTGAGGAGTATGAGTCATTGAGTGATATTTAAGTAGTCAACATTTCGGATAGAGCGTCATGTGCTCTAGTGGTATAGCAGTGCAAAGAATATGCAAATTGTTACTATCCAAATGACGATGTCTGTTAAGTAAGTTATAAAAAGGGCTTAACCAAAATTGGCTATAATCGGAATTGATTATAGGATGGTTGCTATAAATATACAAATTTATTAGTATGTAAGTATATGTGGCATTTAATGATGTGTATAACTATATTTCCTATGGAGTTCCTGAGATGATTGTCAACATTATCCAGAACTCATACGATGGACTACAATGCAAAGTCGTGTATGAAGGACAGCTGACAGATGCATTTCCAGTAAGGATCAGAGTCAGACAGGGTTATCTACTCTCTCTCTCTTCCTCTTTCTTCTGGTGATTGACTGGATTATAAAGACTTCGATGGAAAATACGGAATACAATGGACATCTCAGAATCAATTAAATGATTTGGACTTCGCAGATGAAATAGCCCTCCTATCTCATACACGCAAAGAAATACAGACGAAGATAACTAATGTAGCAGCAGCCGCTGCATCAGTAGGCCTCAACATACACAAAGGAAAAACAAGATTCTGAAATAGAATACGGAGAACACCAACGCAGTCACACTTGATGGCAAAACTCTGGAAGAGGTGGAATCATTCACGTACCTGGGAAGCATGATTGATGAACAAGGAGGATTTGATTCAGATGTAAAGGCGAGGATTGGCAAAGCAAGCATAGCATTCCTACAATTGGAGAACATATGGAACTCAAAACGACTGTCAACTAACTTCAAAGTGTGAATCTTCAATGCGAACGTCAAGACAGTCCTACTGTACGGAGCTGAAACGTGGAGAACTACCACAACCATCGTCAAGAAGGTAAAAGTATTTATAAGCAGTTGTTTACGCGAAATACTATCAGCATATTATCAGCAACAGCGTTTTATGGGAGAGGAAATTAGGAAAAGATGTTGGAAGTGGATCAGACATACATTGTGGAAATCACCAAACTGCATCACGAGGCAAGCCCTAACTTGGAATGGTGAAGGGAAGCAGAAAAGAGGAAGGCCAAAGAACACATTACGTCGGGAAACAGAAGCAGATATGAAAAGGATGAATGTTAACTGGAAAGAACTGAAAAGGATTACCCAGGACAGGGTTAAATAAAGAATACTGGTGGGTGGCTTATACTCCTGCACAAGGGGTAACAAGCGTAAGTAAGTAAGTAATAACTATATTTCACTTCGTATTATGATAAATATGAAACACGAATTCAGTAGTTTGTATCTAAGATTGGTAATAGCTGAATAATCACTAAACATTAAGGATTGTTAAACTGTTATTCTGTTCTGGTTTAAGTTGCCTTAACAACCCTGATCACACAGAAACGAAGATAACCCTAAATCAAGCCTTGGTTACTCATTGTTAGTCAAATTTAAAATGGTGAAGTTCCCTGAACAGACTACTTATAATGTACTTATCTTGAGGCATTGTCAACATTATTTATAACAGTAGTATGCTGAAATCTCCTAAATTCTATCTTGAATGTAATCAAACATTATCCGGTTAGGTGGTTTCATGGAAATCCCCCTATATTTTGTAGTAAGTTTTCATGAATTGTTAAGTTTTATACCTTACATTTCAATTCCTAAAGTATAAAGAAGTATTTCCGATTTATCATAGGATTTTTAGGTTTGTCATCACTACGGCAACTTTACAAATCACATATATCGTTCTAATGTAACATACCACAATCGATCAAGAAGTAATGGATATCATTCAGGATTACAAATTGATTGAACACTGGATGGGGAACAATGTCATGTATATGAGGTTCTTCTTAGTGCAGATCGAATTATATCGACCGAGTTGCAAAATGGTCATCAATCTAGGTGACTCGATATTGCATGAACTATGTTGAGATAAGATGGTAGGAGGTAGTCAACAGGAAACCCTGGACCAAGTAGCACGAAACCTATGTCCAGGGTTTACCTGTTGTCTACCTCCAACTACCATCTTATACCATTTAAGAATTAACGCACAACAATGAAATATCAGAATGGGTGAAATTCTATTGTAAATTATTCATTATGTAGTTCAGAATGTGTACTTTACTAATATATGTATGTCTATGTGTTCAGGTTTATCAATGGATATACACAGCTAATCAACCGTGAAATGAGTAACAAATGATTTAGTAAACTTCCCATTATTTTTACCATTAAAAACTTAACTTTATGAATGGGACTCGTCATTGGACTATGGTAATGTTTCGGTTGATAAATAGATAGATTGATAATATCTAATTTGTAGTTTCATGGGAATAATGGTTGTTTTCATGATTGTTCTATGAGCAGTAAAAGATGATTGATTGTTACATTCACATGATAACCTTGATGATAATATCGTCAGATCTTGATCATCTTTTGTAAAGTGGCTCCTTTTCAAATAATCACTTTTTGAAATTGGATAGATTCATGTTGTGAAGATTTTCATGATAATCTACTTGTGTTAAGTAGGTATCATTACCAAGTTTTGATTTGATAATTTTGAATAATTGAAATCATGAGTCAATTGAAGCTAGATCACCATGGAAAACTTGGAAGCAGGGTTTGGCCGTTTCGTCCTATTGTGGGACCTCTCATCAGTGCGCATCCACGATCTCGCCTCGCGAGATTCGAACCAAGGACCTATCAGTCTTGCGCCAGAGCAATTAACCGATAGACCATCGAGCCAGCATCCAATCGTGTTAATGTCTAACTTCAACCAATATAAAAAATCACTAAAAATCTCCAGAAAAAAACCCCATATCAAACTTTTGAATAAATTGAGCATTGGGTTGTTATGAATTTAAAAAAAAGAAGAACAAGGTCGTACCCAATTTGTTATGATCTTATGCCCGGATTTTTATCATGTGAATTATCCATCAATCGAAGTACGACTTGTCTAATCTTAATACTGTGCCAAATCAATGACGTTCAACTGGTATAAGAAATCTAGCGTCCTTATTGGTTGCTTGTCCGCCTAGCCCTTTCAATTGAGTCCAGAACACCAATTACAGCTTCTGCTATGCGAATCATTTATTTCAAGCATACTCTGTTTATATACCAGGCAGACAGACCTCATCACATCATAAAATAGAAAATAATATTTGTGCAAAATCAAGCCAAATGTGGCTGTGAACGTGGGATACAA
Source organism: Schistosoma mansoni (assembly GCF_000237925.1). Classification (NCBI taxonomy): domain Eukaryota; kingdom Metazoa; phylum Platyhelminthes; class Trematoda; order Strigeidida; family Schistosomatidae; genus Schistosoma; species Schistosoma mansoni. The sequence goes on along the minus strand of NC_031502.1, from coordinate 367,187 downwards.
TAATCAGTAAACTGGGTATAATTTAGAGACAGTAAATCGTATAACAATAATCCATAGGTCAAAATGAAGCTTATAATAAGATGAATATAGTTCTACATATTCTAATCACTCAATGGTTAAACAATAAGAATATGCATAGAATAATCATCCATTAATAGATCCCAGAAGTTATCCGTACTTACTTCTTCACTAAGATATAACATGGGTAGATTGTTATAAATAAATTAATATATTTGTAATATCCCAACGAGTAGAAAAATTAGATTTTCTGGCGTTTCGTGACTCCGTGTAAGCCGCTTCTTCGGAGAATAATTAACCAAATTAACATCAATCCAAGTTTAAATGGTACAAAGGAACAACAACTGACACTTATCCCATTTACCGGTTCAAAGATTGAAATCTCTAAGAGACAAGAAATATATTTTGTCAGAAGCTTCTTTAAGTAAGTTAGTAAAGTTTAAGCCTATGAATTATGCTCAAATGATGTGAATGGAATGGCATTTGTCAACCAATAAAATAAAGTAATCATAACAACAAAAAGATTGTATATGGTTAAGATCATGGGTAAGTTGAAGCTAGATCACTATGAAAAATCTGGAAGCACTGCTTTAAGGCTGTTTCGTCCTATTGTGAGACTCCTCAGCAGTGCGCATCCACGATCCCGCCTCGTGAGAATCGAACCCAGGACCTATTAGTCTCGCGCCAGAGCACTTAACCGATAAACCACTGAGCTGGCATCCAGCGGTGTTAATGTCTAACTATATAAAATTACTAAAATCTCCACACAAAAAAACCCTTGTGATAACAAAAAGATTGAATTATTTACTGACCGAACACATATTGAAATGAATTGTCCTTTAAACTTTCACTAAGCTTAGAAGAAAATAGAATATATATATTTGTATCATTTAAAGTCAGTTTCCATAATCTACTAAGATTGTCTGTAAGATTGAGATTCAATGGATGTTTAATTCGTAGACTATTTGTATTTAACTCAATGATCTTGACAAAGAAAGCTCGTCAATTAACCTGAAGGTTATGAAGGTTTGAGGTCCCAAACGCTTACTTTTTGTCATTTCCAAAGTAAAATGAAACATTCCAAAATCGAGCAAAAGAATCTTCACTATTCACACATTTACAATAAGTCTTTGGCTGATCATTATATGATATAATAAGACGAATACAGCTTGTATATGTATATTATTAAATATAATCCTACCCTTTGATTTATTGTTTATGACCTACATCCTCTCATATTAGTTAATTAGATATTAACTCTAAGAATATAATGGTGGTGTTTAGTTTAAGACTAAAACTTTTAACTGAATAATAGTTTAGGGAAATACTGTGAAATATTACTTCAGTGAACTAATTAGGATCATTTTAGTAATCATATGTTATCTGGAACATCAAATACCTTAATATATAATTCAGAAAACGTTTCAACATTAAATGAACGCAGTGCAGAATTTTAATAAAAGTGACTGTATATAAAAAAGTAGTCAATGTCAAGCGTCAAAAACAGTTCTTACTTTCATGGTAAGCAAAGATGGATAGTGGCTAGCAGTGGAATCCAGTTTGACGCGCGTTTCGTCCCATTTGGAACTCGTCAGCTGGATGTACCTGCATCTCAGAGTTAATGTCCACTCTGGGACTCGAACCCAGTACCTTTCGCTTCAAACGCCATCACTTTATACACTGAGCTACTGAGTCCTAATAGCCACTTGCGTGTGCAATGGGGTGAAGTTTAAATTCAACTTAGTATTGTTTGTTTGAAACTTCACAAGAGACTGACCAGTTACAGTCCTAAACATCAATGGGAAGATTCAAACAAACAATACTAAGTTGAGTTCTTACTTTCATTTCAGCGATTTGATTGTGAATGTTGTATATTTATCACAGATAAACTCAATATATTTAACTGAATGGACTTTTAAGGATTTTCTTTACACATACTCTTTGATTATCCGTAAATCGTTTAACTTTAGCTCACTTTACTAGTCACGTTTTCCCCATAAAACTCTAGAAATTTCCTCTCGAAGTAAATTGCTAGTGATCACATGATAGTTATTAACATAGGGTTGTGTGGATTGTTGAGTTTCATTGACCGGAAGCGTTCATCCAAGTCAAGTTTAAGGCAGTTATCCACTTAGCCCAATAAAAGATGATCGCGCAGTATCGTGGTTTAATTGAAGCTAAGCATTAATGCTAATGAATGACGACTCACGACGTTCTCCATGATGCCGAAGGTCTCAGGTTCGAGTCCCTCTGGTGCGAAATCATGGATGTGCATTGCTAAGGAGTTACATGTTAGGACGAAACGGCCATACATTGCTTCAAGGTTTTCAATGGTTATCTAACATTGATCGGTCTATAATTTCAATGTAACTTAACAATCTCTACAACCATTTAGTTGTATCTAAGGTAACCATCAATAATTTAGTCACACTAATTGATTGTCGTTCTGTAACCCTAGAACTTCAGCTAAGTAAAATATATTCCCAAATATTAATTTTTATTATTGATAACTATACTTTTTGTACATGAATAAGATTCGGTTGTTTATTTCTTGAAGTAGATATTAACAAGCGTGAAGTGTCAGAAATTCAACTTTATACTCATTGAATTTTACTTTATTACAGTTTTCTTGAACTGATCATGGTTTTTGTTGGTATTGAACTGAAAACTGAAAATGGAGAATAAAGAAAGCTAGAATACAGTATTAACCTTCGTCAATACCGTGGAGGTTGATTCCACTGCGTCTAACTTGAATAAATAACATCCCGTTAACTGAATATTTACGCTGATCATATCTCCTAGTAGTAGTATAAATTTGCTCAAGATCATTCATAATCCATAACAACAGTTGTATGGATCGTGAATTGTTAATATATAATAAAAGCTGCAACAACACAGAAAGCAAACACAGATGGAAGTGACTGACAGAGCATAGTGAGCAAAGCGAAGCTAATTGAAGAAGAAATTTGAACCAGCTCAATTTAACCAAGTGTTACTCAATATTTATAGTCAGACAAAAATAAATTACAGATATGCGATAAGTAAGATAAGAAGTGCATACACATACACTTTTATGAAAACAGTCAAAGTTGATGAGCGAACAATTAGGAAGGTCAAAATTTCACCAGAGAAAAACGAATAAATTGGCCTGTCCGGAAGCTAGAATAGGCTTTATGGGCTTGACATGGAAGCGGACACTACCATACATTCAGTGCTGAAAGAATATGTGGAAAAAGCATACTAAGTACATGGCTACCATTTGAGTAAAAATGATAAATCAACATAGTGAAAAATGTTATTCCCTTTTCTTTGTATACACCTGAATAAGAACCATATTCAAAATAAGCTGTCGCTGTTCAGTTATTATGGTTTGTATTGTATTAAAAGGTGATATTTTAAACTTATCAGAAAGACTAAATAAATAGTCTTCCTTCTTCAGATTTTTATCTCAAAAGTGATCATTTCTGCTGATGGCCGCCTGGTATCACGTTATCAAATAGGTAACGTGATAGCGTTTGCAGCGAAGGATACAGAGTTCTAGTCCTGGGTTGAACATCAACTATGGGATGTAGGTATGTCCTGCTGACGAGTCTTAAAAAGGACGAAATGCGCATCCTGGATTCCACTACTAGTTACTATCCATCTTTGCTTATAACGCTTAAGACAATATTGAGGCAAGCTGAACAGGATGTATATATACCAACAAGAGACTGATCAATTGCAGTCCTAAATAACAATGGGAAGATACAAACAAACAATTCCAAATGAATTTCACATAAGAATAACCTATACAAAATCTTAATTCCTACTATCATTAATGGAAAACAATTCATTCTTATATATAATTGTAATCGTTAACCATTTTATATAAAAATCCATATAATTAATTACCTCGTCAATTAATTTTATTTTTTGTTTTGGTTGTTGTAGTTAACATATTCATTGATTAACTCTGCCTGTAGCTCTTCTAAAATTAGCACCGATCCCAAAACCTGGGTAAAGGAGGAGGAGGGTTGAGCATGAGTTTAGTGACCTCATTCCATAGAAAAACTAAATTGCTACAAAAAAAAACAAAACGCTAACCAGGAAAAAATAATTCAAGTAAATATTTAACCGATAGACCACTGAGCCAGTAGCCAACAGTGTTAATGTTGTCTAACTTCAACTGATCGACGAAGTTGAGCAAACGTTCGAATATCGCGAGTGAGGGATCGTGAATGTACACTGCTTAGAAGTTCCATAATAGGATGAAACGGCCTTAAAGCACTGCTTCAAGGTTTTCCATGGTGGTCTAACTTCAATTGAATCAGGTTTTCAACTATGAAAAATACTGAAATCTCCACAACACCCCTTCAAGTGAATATATATATCAATGGATTAGGTTTCTTTCTTTTTTAATCATACCAAGTTTCATTGAAGCAAAGAAGAAAAAAATTTTATAATTAATGAGGTCGAAAATTCTTTTTTTTTTCTACAATTAAATTAATTTTATCCATAAATTTTTTTTTGATTTTTTGATTTTTTTTGTTTTAATTTTAAGAGTTAAAAGTAATTGATGTGAAAGTGGAACAAACCGTTTTTTTTTAAGTTGAATGTTTAATTTATTTATCTTATTTTGATGAATCAAATTAGATAATTAGAAAGGGGTTTTGTGGAGATTTCAGTATTTTTCATAGTTGAAAACATGAGTCAATTAAAGCTAAGCTTGGAAACACTGCTTTAAAGCCGTTTCGTCCTAGTGTGGGACACCTCAGCAGTGCACATCCACGATCCCTCCTCATGAGATTCGAACCAAGAACCTATCAGCCAGCGCTTAACCACTAGACTAATGAGCCGGTATCCGATGGTATTAATGTCTAACTTCAACCAATCCACAAAACCCCTTGTGATTATAATCATATGCTAACTAGTGACTGGCTTCAAGAGATATTTCCTGGAGTTCTAGTGATAGATAATTATTTTATATCAAAATAACTTTCTTTTATAAGTTGAATTTATGATCCAATTAGAGCTAGATCACCATAGAAAACGTGGAAGCATTGGATGGTTGTTTCGTCATTGTATGAGACAACTCAGAAGTGTTCATACACGATCCCGCAGGTGGGTTTCGAAACCAGGAACTTTGATTTCGCTCACAAGCGCCTAGCCTCTAGACTACTGAGCCGGCATCCAACAGTGTTAACAAAGGGGTGTGAGACTGAAGGTCCTGGGTTTGAATCCCGCAAGCGGGATTGTGGATGTACACTGCTAAGGAGTCCCATACTAGGACGAAACGGCTATCCAGTGCTCCCATATGTACCATGGTGGTCTAGCCCTATCGACTGTTGGATTTAACTGTTAAGTTACTACAATGTCCACAAAACCCCCCTTTCTGATAAATTTCTTTAAATGGAAGTGTTCATCGAGATTAGTTAAGAGTAAACAGTTTTCGTTGTTTCTGTTTTATTATAAGTATCCAGTTTACATTAAAATGATTGAGTTTTAGTTTGAAAGGTAAATCATGATTCTTTTAATGAATAACTTTTAATTTTGAAAAACTATTCACTAAATAATTCATTTTTGTATTGGTTGTTTGAACCATCTCATTGATGTTTTTGTAGCCAAGTGAATAATTCAATGCCATTTGAAGCGAATGGTACAAGGTTCTAATGCTGGAGTGAACATCAACTCTTGGAAGCAAGTACACCCGATTGACTAGTCCGAAATAAAACTAAACACGCTTCCTGGATTTCTTTGTTTACCACCATTCATCTCTACTTATATTCACTAAATGTATTTAGAAATTAAATGCTTTACGGTATTATCCTGACATAAATAAAACGTTAACTATCAAATTTCATTTTTTCAAACGATTGGATTCAAGGTGCATATAAAGCACTGATGTGATTCCTTAAATCTTTTTATTAAGGATGTTGCTATGCCATAGGTGAGTAAAGTCAGAAAAATACTTTTAAATGGTATCTGTCTGATAATCATTAAACTACGCATCATGATTTACATTATTGACTCTGTTTTACATCGTAAGATGGTAATAACCGTGTAGTATAAGTTTAAAAAAACAAGGTTTGCTCAATAATAAACATATAATTTAGTTGGTTGTCATTGTTACCCTCACTAACTGCTTGGTTTTACTCAGTACCGTGAATTTTACACGGTCCATTGCATGATACGACTTCTGAAATGAATTACTTTATAGCAAAGTAAGATGTTTCATTACTTCTTAACGTGAACTAATCTTGATGATTTAAAATGATGCCCTTGGAAAAAGGGTGTCTTGTTGAGATTTCTGAAAGTTTTTAAATGTTATTTTATTTATTTATTTAAACACATAAATATTGGTACAAGGAAGCACCAGATACATATGCGCCGCACAAATCTTATTTGATTTGTGTGAGGGCTGTGATACTGCCCCGGTGCCCAAACTGAAGCAAGTGGTTTTCTTAGGGAGCCACACCTGGAGCCTTTGACCTAAAGGTCTGATCCACAAGGCAGTGGAGCATCGTGAGGAGATGCAGTTGCATGGTGGCCGGTGACAAACGATTGATTCATACGCCAATTGTTCCTTCAGAATACCGGAGCCCATGTGCACCATTGGTTTGGAATCAGGATTTTCCAACTCCCTTAGGTGATCTTTTCGTGTCCACCAACCTGGTTAAAGCGCCGGCTATTAGATTTTCGTCCTCTCAATTTCGTAAATAACACCCCCATCACGTGAAGGCAGTGAGTAGGACTTCCCTGGCGAAGTAAGATGTTTAATTACTTCTTAACGTAAACTAATCTAAATGATTTAAAATGATGCCCTTCGAGAAAGGGTGTTTTTTTGAGATTTCTGAAAGTTTTTTTAAATATTGTCATCCAAATCGTAATTCACTTACTTAATAACACATTGAATATTCGAAATCGAACATCAAAAATGTCTTTCATGCTTTAAGAGTCTCTAAAGTACCTTTTAATATAAAAAATAAGTTTAGTGTGTATGTAGTTTAAGTATATATCGAATGGAAGAATCGATTACTTGTTACTATTTGACAGAAGATCAAAATCTTTATACGTATCATATGCCTGTCTAAACAGTCATGAAATTATATCCCTAGTGATTTCAATAAAGTAAAAAAAACACCTAATTAAAAAAAGTGTTCCTCTATACAGAAACAAAATGCTACAAATAGAGTCTATTATCGCTAGCTGCTACTAATCTATCAGTGTTTTAACTGTTGTATAAATTTCAGGGAATGATTAAAAGTAAACTGAGTATTTAAAAATTTGGATGGTAACTAAGCAATGATGGATGGTGGCTACCTTTGGAATCCAGGACAAGGCGCGTTTGGTCCTATTTGGGACTCGTCAGCTGGATGTGCCTGCATCCTACAGTCGATGTTCATCCTGGGACTAAGCACCATCACGTTAGCCACTTAGATATTGAGTTGTGATAGCGAAAGGAACAATTTTTGAGTCCCACAGTAAGCATCAACACAGATATGCAGGTACATTCAGCTGACGAGTCCCGAATAGCACGAAACGCGCATCCTGGATACCATTACTAACTACTAAACATCTTTATTTATCATGCTTGCGAAGTAAGACAATATCATGGCATTACGCACAGTATGCACATATTTCACTAAGAGATTGATCAATTTCATTCCTATCCATCAATGGGATGATACAAGCAAACAATACCAAGTGAATTTATATATCAATAGATCACTTTGAATCCAGACATCAAGAAAATAAGTCATAATTACCTATTTCATTCTATCTCGCAAATACAAAACCGTAATATGTTTTAGCTAAAATCAAAATGTATGTCCAATATTAAACATTAGTTAATTAATATCGAAACTGTCTTATTAAATTGATTATGACTTGTTACCAATATGAACCATTAACCTTATGCAGTGCTTAATTTGATATGTTAGAAATGTCCACTGTGTATGTCATGGTTTCTTCGTTGAATGTAACAAAAAAATATGCATTCAAATAAACTTTCATCTATTAGTTATACTTATTATCAGAATGAGTTTTTGTGAATATTTAGTATTTTCATAGATGAAAGCGTCAGTCAATTGAATCAAGACCACCAGGGAAAACGTAGAAGCACTGGACGGTCGTTTCGTCCTATTAAAGGACTCCTCAGAAGTGTTGGTTCAGTGGTCTATCGGTTAAGTGCTCTGGCACGAGACTGGTAGGTCTTGGGTTCGAATCTCGCGAGGCAGGATCGTGAATGCTCACTGCTGGGGGGTCTCACAATAGAACGAAACGGCCGTCCAGTTCTTTCAGGTTTTCCATGGTGGTCTAGCTTTAATTCACTCACGCTTTCAACTATTAGTTATACATCATAACCATGATCCAATCTATGTTATAACCAGCTATCTTAGCTTCCATTTTCGTTTAGCAGCTTATGTTGGTCAATGAATATTAAACAGGTGATTTGTAATGGATAACTGATAATTCAGGTGCTTCTGAGTCGGATATTGACTGTCATTGGTCTACGATGTAGTGAACGAGAACCCAAGTGGGGACAGTCGAATATACTTGAATATAAAATTACAGAACAACTTAGTAAAATCTGAAACCCAATAATTCATTTGCAAAATGTCAATCAATTGTCCCGGACTTAATTATTCCTTCGTTTCTACACCCATCATTTTCCTTTCTTCGATCTTCGTAAGATTCTGCTATCAAGTATTTCACTTTTGATTGATGATACGTACTACTTATATCTGTTGACATCAGTAGTATACACCACAATTCCAGTTAATTCTATATTGTCGTTCGTAAATAATTAAAATCATGAGTCAATTGAAGCTAGACCACCATGGAAAACCTGGAAAATCTTGACGGCCGTTTCGTCTTATTATGGGACTCCCTGTAAATAAAACAAAATACAACTATTCTATGACTTTCATCATAGTCACAACATTACATTTTACAATGAAGATATATAAGTGTGTTTTTTTTTTAATATAATTAGGTCATAAAGTTAAATAGAGCATAACAAAAGTGACTTAAACAAGAGAACAACAAAAATAACCATGGAATATTAGACAATCCTAAATTCAGCTGAGCAAATAAATTTAACACGTAAATGTTCTAAGTAATTATTAGGGAAAGAAAGAAATATATTTATCCTATAACCTAATAAATATAATGAATAGCATTTGATTAAACTAAAGGTGAATTATGAGAAAATTCAAGTTTAGGTTACTTCTTAACAAACAAGGACCGGCTCAGTGGTCTATCGGTTAAGTGCTCTGGTGCAAGACTGGTAGGTCCTGGATTCGAATGTCGCAAGTGTGGGATCGTAGATGCGCACTGCTGAGGAGTCCCATAATAAGACGAAACGGTCATCTAGTGCTTCCAGGTTTTCCACGGTATTCTAGCTTTAATTGACTCATGATCTCAACTCTATAAAATTACTAAAATCTCCACCAAACCGCTTCTGAAAATAATGACTTTCTTAAATTCAATTAGCATTGTTTGTTTGAATCTTCCCATTAATGTTTAAGACTGCAACTGGTCAGTCTCTTATTGGCATATGTGCATACTGTGCGTATTGCCTCGATAAAGCCTTAATTCACAAGCATTACATCTTTGCTTACAATGTTTGTGAATTAAGGCTATATCGAGGAAATACGCACAGTATGCACATATGCCAATAAGAGACTGATCAGTCGCAGTCCTAAAAACATCAATGGGAAGATTCAAACAAACAATACTAATTGAATTTACACTTCACCACATTGCACAAGCAAGTGGATATCAGGACTCACTAGCTGAGTGGATTACGTTTGAAGCAAACAGTACTGGGTTCAAGACACAAAGTGAGCATCAACTTTAAGATGCAGGTGTATCCAGCTGACGAGTCCGAAATAGGACGAAACGCGCCTTGTCCTGAATTCCAGTACTAGCCACTATCCATCTTTGCTTATAAACCCTTAATTTTACTAAACATGAGATATTTTATTAATAGTATCAATATTTCATATGAATCATTTTTCAAGAGTCAGTAACACATTAGATTTTTTAGTATTGTAGTGTAAAAGAACACGAGGGGGGACATACGAATGTATGAGAACCATATAGTAAATAGTTGATTTGCAAACTATCAATCAATTATCTCAATCTTGACTGTTCCTTCTGCAGTCTATCATCTCTAACTATTATTGTTCGTGTATTTTCATATCTACTGCGTTCCGCTCCCCATTCTTTCCTTATCGATCTTCTAATAAAATACATTCTATACCTGACCATCGTTATATATATTACTTATGTGGATATAAGTAATCTACACCATACTATATTATTAGTCTTAAAATAATGGTTATTTGTTTGATTGTTATTTAGAAATGTACATTGTCAATATTATCGACATGCAATTGGTGACAAAATTAATTAAAACATTGAAAAGTTATTTAACGATCATTTTGATGATAACTAAATTTTATAGTCATAATAGTAAACATTAATCCAAATAAATATCTACTATGACAACCAAAATAATGAAGGGGGCGAGGAGACGCTGGGAGGAGAAAAACATTATAACAATAAAACCTAGAACTGTCATAATTGACTAAATGATCAGTTTTCAACGTTCATAATGTATATACAAAAATTTTTTAAATTTTCTTTTTTTCAAAAATCAACCTGTTTTTCATAACTTTTAATATATGTATCAATCAAACTGTTTATACTACTAACAAATTGTGTTGGTTTATGAGGTAAATTTTAATGAATAATAAAGATCAATCTATGATAATCTCTTCCAAAGACAGGGTTGGATGGAGAATGCTGATAGGCGGTTTATGTTCATCCATGATCGGTTACAGGCGTAAGTATGATAATTTTAGTTATTTTCATTAGTAGAAATTTTAATAATAAGGACAAAGAGATAATTTCATATGAACAATTAAAGGGTGTTATAGTGAAATTTATAGTTGAAATCATGAGTCAATTGAAGCTAGATAACCATGGAAAACCTGGAAAATCTGGACGGCCGTTTCGTCCTATTGTGGGACTCCTCATCAGTGCGCATCCACGATCCAGCACTCGCGAGAATCGAACCCAGAATCTATCAGTTTCGCGCGCGAGCGCTTAACCAATAGACCACTGAGCCGGCAAATTACTGAAGATCTCCACACAAAACCCCTTCTGATAATAATCATGTGCTCACTAGTGACTGGCTCCATGAGGTATTTCCTAGAGTTCTAGTGAGGAGCAGTAACTCTTGGAGTTCAACCAGGTCTGTTGTAGTGATATCAACTCACTGAAGGCATTGGTGAAATGGTTGCTTAACTTCGTGGAGTGGTTGAAGTTAGACATTAACACCGTTGGATGCCGGCTCAGTGGTCTATCGGTTAAGTGCTCTGGCACGAGACTGGTAGGTCCCGGATTCGAATCTCGCGAGTGCTTGATCGTGGGTGCTCACTGCTGAGGAGTCCCACAATAGGGAGAACCGGTCGTCCAACGCTTTCAGGATTTCCATGCTGGTCTAGCTTCAATTGACTCATTTCAACTATAAAATTACTAAAAATCTCCACACAAAACCCCTTCTGATAATAGTGAATTTGGTGAATTAATCAATCAAAACAGATGGTGAAGACAATGTGTGGCTTGGAATGTTGGTAACGTTAATTTAAATATGCTTGTTCAAATGTTTTATGCGATAACTTAAGCTTAGTCATTTGATAATTTCGTTTAAAAACTTAAAAATATGTAAAATTTAATCAAAACCAGTTTGCATTTACAAATGTAGCTACACATTCATCACACTATTTCTTACTGTTTGATCGATTTTGATAATAAATATTGATTATCAGAAGGGGTTTTGTCGAGTATTAATATTTTCATAGTTGCAAGCGTAAGTCAATTGAAGCTAGACGGTCGTCCAGTGCTTCCAGATTTTCCTTGATGGTCTAGCTTCAATTGACTCACCCTTGCAACTATGAATATAAATATTGAAACCATAGAGTGATACTAAACAATTTTGATGCAAATCATTTAATCAGGATTCTTGAATTACGATTACGTCACAACTACCATATATGTTTAAACCTAGTAGGAGTTGAATAGAAATCGATAATCCAACTTGTCAATGAATGATCGATAATTGGAAGTTAGCAGTTCAGAAATCGACATATTTCCAGATATCGCAATGTCTCTGACTATACTTTATTATACCTTGGAAAGTGATAGGTCTTTAAATTTTTAAATACACGCCTAAATATGCTATTAGTAGGTTAAAACAAACGAAAAAATCTATAACTTGCTGAAATATCTAAATGGTAGAAGGGACAGGTTGCCCAGATATTCAAGCAGGGTACCTAACTACTATTTTTCACAGACAAGAGTATTAGTTACTAAGGTCAATGATCAAACTTGTATTTAAAAAAAACTGGTACACATATTGTAATCTCCAGTATTCAGTATTGGTTGTTTGAAACTTCCCATTGGTGTTTGAGACTGAAATTGATCAGTCTCTTATTGGCATATGTGCATCCTGTACAGATTGTATCAATATTATCTTAAGTCACAGACATTATAAGCAGAGATGATGGTGACTAGAAGTAGAATCCTTGACGCGAAATTCATCCTAATTGAACTAAACATTCGGGTTCGAGTCCCAGAGTGAACATCAACTCGGCAATGCAAATAGGCGAGACTACAATTTATGGACGACCTTTGAACGAATCTCAAGTGACCTTGAGAAATGTTAGTCAATCAGTAAACAATCAGCATAGAGTAAAAATTTATTATACAAAACCAAATAATTAAAGTGGATACACTTCTTTTATATGGTCCAAAAACTTGTCAAGTTTAGAAAAATGTTCAAAGGTTCTAAAATCGTAATGCATAAGGTAGAGGAACTCATCCATATGACTCCATAATAGTTGGTCTCTGGAGCCGTGATAAGGTCGTGATAATCCTCTCAGTCTCGACTACATAGCTTCATTATTGTTTGTGTGTACTTCGGTCGTGTAAGTTTATCATTTATATTATGGATATGTCCCTACGACACTCATACCACTAAACAGCCGAAGCTTCAGTAACATCTGCGAATATTGCAGACAATGTTACTGGTGCTTTTATTATACAGTTGGCGGCAATTATTATAATATACCTTAGTCTCAATCTGGATCGAGTGATAAAGGTTCTTATTCAAGCAAACGTCTTCCTTCAACATATATTACATCGAAGGACAACATCACGGTAGTCTGCACAAAGTCTACAAGTCATTTACTACTCGTAGTCACAAATACAGCAACTTCTTAGTAATTTCATTTGTTGTAGCCGCTTAATTGTAAAACCTCTAAAATTCTCTGTGAACCGATCGTACATGAGCATCAGGCACTGAAATTGGCGCCGTAATCTTGAAATCCCTGAAACGCTTCTGATTGACTCGTCCATTAATTATAGTCTTTCCTGCAAATACATTTGGCTGACAAGTCTAAAACAGGAAGAAACGCTTTTCCTGGATTCTACTGCTATCCACCATCATCTTTGTTCACATCGATTATTTGAATATCCTTAGCAAACTACTTACAAATGAACAATTACGAGAGCTTAAATTTATTTATCCATTTTATTAGTTTAAACCTAAATGATTTACATATATTTATTAAGTGCATACTACTGATATAAGCTTTTAATTTCAGTAGTATTATAAAAAAAATATATTTATGTTCCAGTTGTAATATATTCAGCCATGAAGAATTTTTTTATAAAAAATGTTAGTTTAACTGTATTAAATCTTTATGATAGGGTTGGAAACATTACTGATTTACAATGTGAGTGTGAATATGTATTTGTGTGTGCTGTTTGAATGAATCCTTTCACCTATATATCACTAAGGTGATTACCATTTCACCATTTCTATGAATGTATTTGAACTTATAGCAGCAGTAATCATCATGTTTGGTTCTTTTTTTGGTTTCCTTTATCAAATATTTATATTCTATATTCAATTTGTAATGATCGGTTGATGAGGACACCTGGAGTGGAATGTCAGTATGTAGATAATAAATAAATACTCCCCATTGTGTATTTGGGGCATCTATTCAAATTTTGGTATGGTATATATATAGTGTGATTAAAATGTTATATGTCCATTTATAATAATATCAATATCATTAGACTTCATATGGTGTATAGATACTATTGTGATGCGGAGTTTTTATATCCATATAAATAGTATATAACAATGGTTGGGTTTAGAATGTGTTTCAGTAGAATATCGATAAGGAGAGAATGAGAACAGGAAGGAATTGGTATAAAAAAGAGCATGAACAATAATAGTCAGAGATGATGAACTGATATTTGCAATAAGGAACAGTCAAGATTGAGATAATGGATTGATAGTTTTCAAACTAACTAATTACTATATGGTTCTCATATTTTATTCAGATATTCTATAATTTTGTGCTCAAATACATTCGATTGTCCTCAGTCGTGTTCTTTTTTACTACACTAAGTTAAATATACTATGGTTCTATGAATTGTATGGGCTACTTCTGAAGTAAAACTGATGGATAATCAAAGTTGGATAGTGGCTAACGGTGGAATCCAGGATGCGCATTTCGTTCTATTTGGAACTCGTCAGCTGCATATACCTGCATCTCAGAGTTGTTATTCACTGTGGGACTCGAACCAAGTACCTTTCGCTTCAAACGCCATCACGTTACCCACTTAGCTACTGAGTCCTGATAGTCAATTTCTTGTGCAATGGGGTGAAATTTAAATTCATTTAGTCAGTCTCGAATTGGCATTTGTGCATGGCTCAGTAGCTGAGTGGATAACGTGTTGGCGTTTGAAGACAGCGATACTGGGTTCGAGTCCCAGAGTGAACATCAACTCTCAGATGCAGGTACATCCAGCTGACGAGTCCTAAATAAGACGAGATGCGCGTCCTGGGTTCCAATGCTAGCCACTATCCATCTTTGCTTACAATACTTGTGAATTAAGGCCATATCGAAGCAATCTGCACAGTATGCACATATGCCAATAGGAGACTGATCAGTTGCAGTCCTAAACATCAGTGGGAATATTCAAACAAACAATACTAAGTGAATTCATGGATAATGTTACTTAAAGTTTTGTGTTATATTATAAATAGGTAACGTATAACAATGTATATGAGTCAAGGTTTTAGTAAAATGTATATCGGTTTCTTTTTATTATTTGTCAATATTTGCTTAAGACAAAATACTCACATGATGTTATTGTTTAAGAAAGATTGATAAACATTAAGAATCTGTGAAATTTTTAATAGTCACGTATCTAGGTGATTGATAATTGTTAAGCTTCGAGTGTTATTCAACATTTAATTGAATTATCAGAAGGGGGTCTTGGTGGAGATTTTAGTATTTTATAAAGTTGAGATCATGGAGTCATTTAAGCTAACCATCCAGTAAAAACCTGGGAGCACTGATTAACGCCGTTTCGTTCTATTGTGGGACTCGTCAAAAAAGCGCATCCACGATCTTTTCTCTCGAGATTCGAACCCAGGACCTATCAGTCTCGCGTGCGAGGCGGGATCGTGGATGCGTTGAATTTAGACATTAACACCGATGGATGCCGACTCAGTAGTCTGCACATTAAGTGTGCGCGCGTGAGACCGAGAGGTCTTGGGCACGAACCCCGCAAGTGGGGTCTTGGATTAGTATTCCCAAAGAGTCCTATGATTGGAAGAAACGGTCGTCTAGATTTATTCGACTCACGAATTCAATTATGATATTTTATTTGATACTTCTGATGTAATTTACCTATGCTTATTTCAAAGCAGTAAGAGGTCAAAGTATATAACCTCCCATCTTATTATGAACCAATAACATGGACACATGTTTAAAGCATAATATATATATATATCTGAAGAAGACACCCCAATGAAGTGTTACAATACCTTATACAAGTCATATGTAGGAAGCTTTCAACCTAGAGACAAATCAATACAACAGACAATCATCAAATGTGTTATTATAATGTATTTAGTGAAACTAATAATCAAATAAGACACTTATTGTTTAGAAATATCTTTCCTTAATTTATAAAGAAACATTGACAAATTACATATTGATAGAAAGTTATATATAAGTATGTGTATAAATGTAATCAGATTAATTGACAAACATTACTGACTAATGTATTATGTCACTAAGGGAAGATACTTCTATGATCTGTTTTTTCCTTTACCTACAAATATGACAATAATTTATAGAATAGTAGTACACTAAGCTGATAAAAGTCAATAAAAACGAAGTTTATTCGCTATAGAATATTATAAGAATTATACAAGAAAACACAAATATAAAAAATTAAGCAAGACTGATGGATCCTGAGTTTGAATCTTGCGAGGTGGGATCATGGATGCGCACTGCTGACGAGTCCCACAATAGGACGAAACGAAAGTCCAGTGCCTTCAGGTTTTCCATGATGGTCTGAGATGTAAGATGTTGACTGTGATTTAATGAAAATCTATGGACCAAAAAAGACTACGTTGAGTCGAATTACTTAATACTTTTAGGTTATATTTGATAATTTAATCAAATATTTGGCATCCTGCTTCAACATCTGGGCTACCTGACCCCGCCATCTAGATATTTCAACAAGTTATCTAACTTTGTTTGTTTTAATACAATATGATGGCCATTAATCGCTCAACTCATTCAGGTACTTAGTATTGTTTGTTTGAATCTTCCCATCGATGTGTTAGGACTGCGACTGGTCAGTCTCTAATTGGCATATGTGCCGAGTGGATAACGCGATGGCGTTTGAAGCGAAAGGTACTGGGTTCGAGTCTCAGAGTGAACATCAACTCTGAGATGCGGGTACTTCCAGCTGACGAGTCCCAAATAGGACGAAACGCGCCTTGTCCTGGATTCCACTGCTAGCCACTATTCATCTCTGCTTATTCAGGTACGTTCATGAAAAGTGTACAACTTTTCGCTGTAAAGGTTACAGAAGGCCTAATCAGAGATATCGTGGTTGCTGGCAATATGCAGCGAAAAGAATTTACATAATTTAGATGTAGATTGACTAGACTACTAACTTCTAACTGGCGATCACTCATTATTTATCGTCAGGATCGACGAAGAAGTAAGAGATGGAAATTTGTTAAAATATGTCATACTGAGAATTCTATATTGTACAAAAATATAATACTGAATAAAACTAATAATAATAACGTTCGGATCAGTAAGTCAGTCAGTCAACATCATCGTCATAGGACCTAGGACAATTACGGGTTTAGCCACGTTCCTACGCCATATAAACATTACGAGATAGAAACGAATAAAGATCAAACTTACTTAGTGGTGATGATGTGAAAAACTGAAGATTGTGAATATCGTTCTAAAAGACAGAATTGAAAGAAATGTATGATGGAATACTGATATTCCACTTTGATAAAGTGTGAATGCATCTGTATCATTGTGAATGTTTCAAAATCTTGTCATTGAAAGTATCCTACAACTACTCACGATTACTAGAGTTCACTTGATTACAATAATCGAGTATTCTTTCAAACATTTCTTACAACACCATCTTAACTATAACGAAGTCCTGATCAAATAAATAGATACATCTATAAAGTACTGGATGTAAACTTTAGTTCTGTCAAAACACTCCTGCTATATGGAACTGGCAAATGTTCTTTATCAATATATATTATACTTTAAGAAGTCAGAAATCAACTTTGATCATCGATATAAAACAATCAAATGTCACTTTTGTTTATAAATAACTGTATTGATTTCACTAAGAACCGACCTTGTACCACTTCTTCTCTGATGTATTCAGTTTAGATATGAATAATGGATGAAATAGGAATACAGATTAATCCTGAATTCCTTTCACTTTCAATAAGAAATTCTTATAAAAATAATCGTATATTATAAATATTAGTTTTATATACTTGAGATCATGGGTCACTTGAAGCTAGACAATCATGGAAAACCTGGAAGAACTGCTTTAAGACCTTTTCTTCCTATTGTAGGACTCGTCGGTAGTGTGAATCCACGATCCCGCCTCGCGGGATTCGAACCAGGGAGCTAATCCATGTCAGTTAAAGACAGGTATCTACCTCAATACAATGGAAGTTGGTCGCGCAATTATGTGGATTGGTTGATCTTAGACATCTACACCGTTGGATGCCGGCTCAGTGGTCTATCGGTTAAGTGCTCGCGCGCGAGAATGGTAGGTCTTGGGTTCGATTCTCACGAGACGGGGTTGCCGATGCGCACTGCTGAGGTGTCCCATAATAGGACGAAACGTCCTTAAAGCAGTGCTTTCAAGTTTTTCATAGTGGTCTAGCTTCAACTGACTCATGATCTCAACTATATAAAATCACTAAAATCTTCACGAAACCCCCTTCTGATAATGGTCTAAATACTAGTGTTAAAGATGATTACAGACAAAGAATAAACACTATTCATTTAATAATCGTCATAAGTAACTACATCGGGATAGTTTATGTAAGTCAAAAATTACTGAGCACACGAGTTAAATATATTTACTTGTTGATACAAGGCTGTATTTTGTTTCTTGCCATCAAATGATGGATACCTGAAGAATGACACTTAATTGCAGACTAAAAAAGCAAACTGTTTTCTTTATTAAAAGACTCTCTGTATTATTAAAACCAACCACACCAATAGTAATCTTTAAAGTAAACGAATATCAGCAATCGATGCATGGTGAAATACACTGTTGAACTATGATTTTTTCTTGTTTGAATTCCATGTACCAAAGTTTAGAAAACTTACAGTTTATCAGTACAACTGTAACATTAGGAGATAATTAGCTAAAGTTAAGTATAATTATGGTAAACTATATAAAATTGAAACCCTCAATCAAGAATATTATTTGAACATAAGTTCAGTGAATTCATCGACTGACTATGAACTTCAGACATATAAAAACACAACTGTCATTCCTTACTTACTTACGCCTGTTACCCTCAATGGAGAATAGGCCGCCGACCAACATTCTCCAACCCACTCCGTCCTCAGCATGCCTTCCTAGTTCTATCCCATTTTTGCTCATTCTTCTCAAATCTGTCTCCATTTCTCCGAGTAATGTGTTCTTTGGTCTCCCTCTTCTCCTTTGGCCTTCAGGATTCCATGTGAGGGCTTGCCTTAGACGCAGTTGGATGATTTCTTCAATGGGTGTCCTATCCACTTCCAGCACTTCTTCCTGATTTCTTCCTCCACTGGAATTTGGTTTGTTCTCTCCCACAGTACAATGTTCCTGATAGCGTCTGGTCAACGGATATGAAGTATTTTGCGTACACAACTGTTAATAAACATCTGTAACTGTAACTGTCATTTCACCATCATCCGAATATTACTACTAAACTGTAAATTAATTGATTAGAAGGTGAGACCATTATTTATGGATGAATCAATCAGATTTAGGATAACAAATCTTGGATTTTGACGGGAAATTCATTCATCCATTTGGCTTAATAGAGTTTTGACATTTTATTTGATGTCAGTTTGTAATGAAAACCATAAATCTAATGCCTAGCCTTAACCATCAACTGCAAATCATAATTCTAATTCTTCACACTGGTTTATAACCCTCATTTAGTCTCAGTTAGTAGCTAGATACTTTCAAGGTCATTCTAGCGTAGCTCAAAGGTCATCCATAAACTATAGTCTCATCGTTAAGAACATATTTATCCAACTATTATCTTCAGATCGAAGAAATTCTGCGCAATACTCATGAAATCGATAAAATTATCTTCAAGTGTTACTCATAAATCTTGATTATATAGTTTTTCTCCATCAATATTGTAAGTCGTTATGGCTAGCTGATGAGCTTTTCATATCAAGTTGAAAACTGCATGGGCCAAGGTACGTTTACTTATCAGTGTAGATTAATACAGTAAAATCAATCCTTATTGAATACTTACAAATGAACTATTCTGATGGTTTACGTTAAAAGTTATGTTTAGATACCAGCTAACTGAATATGAGAAATCATCACATGCTAGATTTGATCGAATAACTTACATCGACACTTTACTTTCCAGCTATTTTCTTCAAGTGCCATCAGATCATGAAATTAATCATATATATTTGGCTTAAAAAGCATGTCAAAATTCATTTTCACATTTTGATTTCAATAATCTTCTTTATGCTTGAAGTTGATCATTACAACAATTTAGTCATTTTAGGACTTACATTGAGAACTTTGTTACTAATGGATATACTGGTCAATTGGTATACAGATCATCAGATCGACTATTCCTTCTTAACTCGTCAACCAAATACTAATCATGTTCATTTACTGAGCATTTGATGATAAATGTGACCATCCTGGGAAAAATTACTAAACTATACAAATAATAGATTCAGTCAGTCAATCAGTCAGTTACAACGTAGGACCAGGCACAGATATGCATCGGTCCAAGTTTCCATACCTCGTTAGCACAACAAGATGAACACCGGATTCATAGAAGTAGTTAATTTAGTGGTGGTAATATATAAAAGATAGGTTGTATATAAGGATATAGTATAGGAAGGAAGACAGATATAAAGCAATTCTAATCTCAAGGTTTAAGGGAAGATAAAGAGTGTATACACCTACGCCATTGTGATCGATTCTGAGCTATGTCACCTATAGTCTCCAACGATAGTCACGTGGACCCCAGCCAAGTAGTCTGCATCTACCAACATGGCTCAGACTAGAAGTTAGTGACTTCAAGCACTGATGCCAAGTTTCGGTTTGGCCGCGCTTAACTCTCTTCCAACCATCCCAAATACTAGTCAGCATAGCGTGTTGTGGTTCTAATAGACAACATTTATGATATCTAACCCATTTATTATCAGCATATTCAATCATATTATTGAACGGTAATTAGATTGTACATAAAACCATTTAGAATATATATCCTTTGATATTAGATAAACAACCAACGTAATTCAAAAAAGTCTAATCCTACGTACATTAGTTGACCGGATACTATACAGGATATAAGGAAGAGAGAGAGAGAGAGAGTTTATTATAGATGCATATAAACAAAATTCCATAAAAGCCCATCCAACCTTTTTAAAAAACTGAATGAAAACTATTAGTCACTAAGTTATTCAGTTATAATTAATTACTAATGACAAATAATATAGTTTCAGTAGAAACGGGCTTATTTTTCAAATTAAAAACGGTCCATTTGGTCATGAATTATTTCTAAAATAACGTTTGTGAAAGTTGAATTCACTTGGTATTATTTATTTGAATCATCCCAATGATGTTTAGGACTGGGGTTGATAAGTAGCTTATTGGCATATGTGTACAATGTACATATTGCCTTGATATATAGAGCCCTACTTCACAAGTATTATAAGCAAAGATGGATAGTGGCTAGTAATGGCTCAATTGCAGTCCTAAACATCAATGGAAAGATTTAAGTAAACAATACCAAGTGAATTTCAACTTCACCTGGTTGCACAAACAGGTAGCTATCAGGACTCGGTAGCTGAGCGGATAACGCAATGACGTTTGAAGCGAACAGTACTAGGTTCTTGTCCCCGAGTGAATATCAACTCTGAGATGTAGGTACATCCATCTGACGAGTCCCAAATAGGACGAAGTGTGAGTCCTGGATTCCATTGTTAGCCACTATCCATGTTTGCTTAAAATGTTTGAGAAAATTGTTTTTTGCAACACATAATAAAAAAGTAGTATAAAAAGAATAGCGTTTCACTTCACTATTGGATATGTCAATAGTAGGACAAGAAGCGCTATAATGAACCAATTCTTCAATGTTCAACTCGTTCAATGATCAACATACTGTCTAATAAATGGGTTAATTCTGTAATACTTTGAAGTTCTGCAATGGACATCAACTCTGGGATGAAGGTACATCTGTCTGACCTGTGCGAAATAGGACAAAACGTGCATCCTGAGTTACACTGCTAGTCACTATCCATCCAAGCTTATAATGATTATGACTTAAGGCAATGTTGAAGTAATCTGTACAGGATACAGGATAAGAGACTGATCAATTACAATCCTAAACATCTGTGGGAAGTTTCAAACAAATAATACAAAATGAATTTAATACTATCAATTTAAAATTTTAAATCTTCGAAAAATGTCATATCTTCATTTCTCTATCATAAAAAGATCTTTTAAGTTGCAATCAATAAAAAGCGGACATTTAAAAGTCACTCATTCAAACATTGTTAAATGGAGTTAAATAATGAGAAACTGATATAACATTATCAGAAAGTGGTTTTGTGGAGATCTCGGTAATATTTTATTATTATGTTGTGGACGCGCACTGCTAAAGAGTCCCACAATAGGACAAAACGACCGTTCAGTGCTTCTAGGTTTTCCATGGTGGTCTAGCTTCAAATGATTCATGATATAATATTAATTGTTCTTTTTTTTTTCTCTAACAATACACAAGTAAATTAAAACATGGTAGAATGTACTGTCATAATTAATTTTTAAGTTATAAACTTTATTGATTGGAGCCATGCACCAGTAATATCTTCGAAAATTATGTTTACAGTAAGGCTTGAATAAAAAATATGTAGAATATCTTTTTGAATGGATCTTTAATACACAACTGAACATAATTTTAATTCCTAATGATGATCTGTGACAACTAGTTTACTTACTTACTTAATTACTTACGCCTGTTACTCCCAATGGAGCATAGACCGCCGACTAGCATTCACTAACCCATTCTGTCCTCAGCATTCCTTTCTAGTTCTATCCAATTGTTGTTCATTCTTCTCATGTCTGTCTCTATTTCTCGGAGTAATATGTTCTTTGATCTTCCTCTTCTCCTTTGGCCTTCAGGATTCCATGTGAGGGTTTGCCTTGTGACCAATTCGCTAAAAAAACTCTGACAAAAAAAATTATGACAACCAGCTACATAGTAGCTATTACTATTATTTCTAGTGCATATTTCGTCATATGTGTTATATTGAGTTTAGGAAGACAAAGTGAAACGTATGACTTAGTCTTTACTTCTATATGAATCATAGTCAAGCAAGGAATCTTGTTTACTTGAGTCATATTGAAATAAGGTCAATATGTCGTTTTGGTCCAAGGATTGACAACTGTTACGTACATATCAACCTTGGCAGAAAAGTCAAATTTAATCAAATAATTAATTCAAGCTAGACCACCAGAGCAAACCTGGAAGCACTACTTCAAGGCCGTTTCGTCCTATCATGGGACTCCTCAGCAATGTGCATCCACGACCTCGCCTCGCAAGATTCGAACCTATGACCTACCAGTCTCGCGCCAGAGCACTTAACCGATAGACCACTGAAAATACTAAATCTCCATAAAACCCCTTCTGATACTAAAATCAATAATTGTTACCTTAGACAACAGTAATTTAATCAAAAGATTACTGATGAACAAAATTAGCAAGTAATTAAAATGAAACGATATTTATATTTGTTTCACAATGTCCCTGTTTTTTCCTGGTTTGACCTCATTTTTTTTCCATTGACCGTAATATTATTTACAGAGAAAGGAAATGACTTATGTTCTAATCAAGTTCATTGTGATCAGAAACGGGGGTTTTGGTTGAGATTTCAGTATTTTCATAGTTAAAAGCATGAGTCAATTGGAGCTAGACCATCAAGGAAATGAGTCCAGTGCTTTCAGGTTTTCTTTGGTGGTCCAGCTTTAATTGACTCATGATTTTAAACAAGTTCTTTGTATCTGAGTCTCAAAGAATGTATATTCCTCTATCATATGTGTGTTTTTTATACAGAAAATAATACTTTTACAATTAGTTTGTATGAAATACAAAACTAATTATTTTGTCAAGGTTAGTGAAGAATCTTCTAATTGAACGTTTGAAACGGTTTCCTAAGCTCTTCTAGTAACCTACAGGCTAAATCTATACTGCAATTTGAACACGAGAGATAAAGCGCGAAATATAGGAAGATAGTTTATATACAAAAAACTGAGGGTATTGATAGTATTTCCGATGGTCTCCGGCTTCTGGAAAGTTTTGGGACCCTACTAAACATAGTGGCAGAATAGGTAATCATCCAGTCAGAAGTGTGGTATGTGGGCCTTTACTTTCAATATGTTTCGGAGAAATATCTATTCAATTCTGATTGGATAAAACGTCTCCCAGCGTTTTCAGGACCACTCTTGGCTTTTTCGAAGAATACTCTTTGTCTCCCCTATAGTGAGTTCATATCCACTGGTAAACAGATAGAAGTTATTTCATTAGGCAGTGTATTTAGGCGAACATTTTGACAAATGATTTGAGATGTTCTTTCAGTCAAAACATTTTTTTAAACAGAACACTTTACCGGTATAATCCACAAAGTGTATCTTGTATGCAATAATAACCGAACGGCTCTTAGATGTTAATTAGTATCGTATGTTAAAGACTCGTACAGGTAAAAACGAAAGGTTAGGCTATTAACTAGTTAACCAACGACGCTAACCTTGATAATGAACATCACTGTAAAGGTTAAAACTTCTGGGGTTAGGTGTATTAGAGAGGTACGCAATGACAGATCATTGACTGGAGCAATCTTCACTTCACTACTCTATGTAATTTGAATGAAATGTGAATGCTCATCTAACGACTGTTTAATTAGAACTTACTAAGTTTAGTATGTTGGAACTTATCTCGGAGTGTTTTTCAGATTCCAGTGTTAATAATCTTCCGGAGCTTAATTGACTGGCATAAATTTCTTTCATTGAAAAAGATTGATCACTCAGCTTCTGTCTATTAAATCAAGGTCTATTATTACCACAAGTGAATTCAGTGTCCGTCATTTATTTACCCTGAAGAAGTGGCTTACACTAAATCACGAAACGTCGGAAATACAATTTTTCGACTCACTGTAGAGTTTGGGTTATTTTCTCTTCCTTACTAATTGCTAGACTGATTGTTGTTTCGAAACTCCATCGCCTAAATGGAATCTGGCTAAAAACTAAACTGTACAATTAAATCACTTACGATGTTTACGTAACTTAAAAAACATACCAACCTATAAACAAATTCGCCATTCATATTGAATCGTAGAAAATGGTACAAGGGTTATTAAGTTATTTCTCGTCACAAAGTTATGTTAATTTGGGGATCGTCAGTAATTAGTCAGTAATTAGTCCTAGTTCAAGACTCGCTTAAACTGCAAGCTCATGATTACACTTGGTATTGAACTCAAAACTATAAGGTATAACTAAGTACCTTTCCACCATTAAGTTGGAATGCAACAATTCACTTTGTCAACACTTCTAAAGTTGTGTTATCATAGAATAATGTTCAAGTGAATCAAATGTGTGTGTACTAGTTCCAACAACTTACGCCTGTTACACCAATGGAGCATAGGCTGCCGACCAGCATTCTCCAACACACTCTGTCCTGGGCCTTCCTTTCTAGTTCTATCCAAGTTTTTTTCATTCTTTTCATATCTGTTTCCATTTCTCGGCGTAATGTGTTCTTAGGTCTTCCTCTTCTCCTTTGGCCTTCAGGATTCCATGTGAGGGCTTGCCTTATGACGCAGCTGGATGATTTCTTCAATGTGTGTCCTATCTACTTTCAGCGCTTTTTCCTGATTTCTTACTCCGCCGAAATCTGATTATAATACTTCTTTTCCTAGTTCACTAGTAGGCATGATCAATCATTAACATTCTTTGTTATTTATCGGTTCCTTTTATTACAGAAGAAATTAAAATGGGATATATAATGAGTATGAGTTTATGTGTTAAGCTAAAGATCAGTCAAATCAAAACTTTTCAGCTTACATGTATGAGAAATGATAATATTGAAGAACTCTAAATACAGATATAGGTTAGAAGTGATTGGATCTGATTTGTTAATTAACTATGATCCAATAAAGTAGTAATCAGTAGTATATAGTCCTTTTTTATTAATTAGTGGGATTACTTTTAGTTGATTTTATACCATAATAGACCAAAAGTAGACCGGAACAAATTACATGGATTACACTAGTAACTAAGTGAATATTGTTTTCATAATCTGATTATAGGTTTGGTTTTAATAGAGAATACTTCTAATCAAAAATTCTCTTGTAATTTGTACTTGTAATATCTCCTCATTATCATTAACTGTTAATTTTCTCATCTGTTCAGTAATATGACCTATTTTTGATTAGGATCATGAATTGATCAATTTTAGACCAGCACTGAACATCTGGAAGCATTGTATGGCCATTTCATCCAAGTATGTGACTCATCAACATTGCGCATCCATGATCCCTCATCAAAGGGACTCTAAACTCAGGATCTTTGATCTCATATGTGAATGCTTAACTTCTAGACGACTGATCTGACACCCGACGGTGTTAATGTCTAACTTCAACCAATCTATGAAATTGAACGAACATCTTCCATTGTCTGAGATAGATACCTATCATAATTGATTGATCACTGGGTGATGATCAATATCATGCGTGTCAAGTCCTTCTTAGTGCTGATCAAATGTTATCGATCAAAAGTTGCAATACGGCCACTAGTCTATGTGGCTCGACACTGCGTGCACTATATATTGAGATAAGATGGTGGTTGCTGACGTGTGTCAAGTAGCACGAAACTCGGGGTCCAGGATTTCCTGTTGACCATCTCCAACCACCATCTTATAGATACAGTTATATATATTAAAATATACATCGATTTAATTCTATGTCTATAGTTTTTATTTTACTTTCAAAATTACTATAACTCTTATCATTATATGATAGTAACATATTAAATGTATATCATTACCATGGTAAAATTGTCATCAACTCATGTTTATTGATTTCTTACCGACCCTCTTTTTCAAAAAAGATAAAAGAACACAATAGATTGTCTGTTCTATACAAGTGACGGTTATGATATGTTTGATGATGGTATGCATGTAAACAAATTTTTGGGTTTGTTTTGTTTTGTTTTTAATTTTCATAGCATGAATCTTCTTTGTAAATACTTAAAACGTCAATTTGTACTCTACAATGTGTTATATATTAAACATGGTTAGTAACGCTAAGGTAAATTGACAGTTAATGATCATATCAAATTGATCGTCAATTTATTGATTTTGTTTCTATATTGAATGATTTGGTAATATTGATTTATTACTTGGTTAAAAAAAAAATATGTGCGTTTTTAGAGTAAAAAGTATATAACTATGGTGAAAAAGACGTAACTGTTAATGATAATGTTAGTAATAGAGAATATTATATAGTTGAAATCATGAGTCAATTGAAGCTAGA
>NC_031502.1:330037-339763 GCF_000237925.1 Schistosoma mansoni | reverse complement strand
AGTTGAAATCATGAGTCAATTGAAGCTAGATCACCATGGAAAACCTGGAAGCGCTGGATGACCAAATCGTCCTAATGTGGAACTCCTCAACAGTGCGCATCTACGATCCCGCCTAGTGAGAATCGAACCCAGGACATATCAGTCTCGTGCGCAAGCGCTTAACATCTAGACCACTGAGTCGGTATCCAACAGCGGTAATGTCTAACTTCAACCGATCCACGAAATTGAGCAACTATTCACCATTGTCTTCAGTGAGTTGATATCTCCCAACAGACCTTGTTGAACTCAGCTGGTTACTGTTTCTCACTAGAACTCCAGGAAATATCTCATGGAGCCAGGTTTTTAATGATGCTCTAGCTTCAATTGACTCATGATTTCAACTATATAAAATTACTAAAATCTCCACAAAACCCCCTTCTAATAATAGAAGATTGTTAAAAGATATTTTATTGTTGTAAACCTTATGATAGAAGTCGTCAATCCTAGTTAGTAATGAGCACTGGTCTCAAAATCTTTACCCACCACGGCAGTAAGAAATATCACTAATTTTCAATTCAACAGTAGAAATGCAGATTAATTTCAATCAATTAAGACTGTTTCCACTTAGTATTCAAATAATTTGACAGGTTAGTCTAATACAGTCATTTCTTGAACATCAATGAATGTATATGTAAACGCGAATTGCTGATAGTTTCTACCTAACTTTTTTCCTAAGTGAATTTGAATAACGCAACAAAATGCAATTCATTCACTGTATTTTGCAGACATTAATCCTTACGCTTTGTTGATTGTAAATGAGGCTAACTATTTACGATGATCAGATTATCAACTTGACATCATTCCATTGAAATAACAGCATCTAAGTGAGTGTACGTATTCAGGATCTTGTCTCATGTCAGTAAAAAGTTTCAAACTATGAAACCAAGTCATAATGAAATGTTATCAACTTGACGAATGAATGAAAAACTATGTAACTGTGATCATAGTAAGTCAAATAAATACGTCAACTGAGTCAGTTGCAAGCATAAATGCAACCGTACCAGATCACGTTTCAGAACGGCATGAGGAAAATCTCCTACGATCATTAGCCAGATTAGATCAGTCACTTTCTCGATATATTGATAACCCATCAAATATATCTTCCAACCTCCTCGCTTCTGACTTCTAATTTTAACTGGGTGGGCCAATATTTTATGTGAATTTCAAAATAAAGAAAACAACTCTTTTCAAGTTAATCCAGCATTTCACTGTGAATCATAAAGACTACAAATACGATACAACGTTATGATAACTTTCGATCGCCAGTTTTGATAAAATCGTCATATTTTTAGGCTAGTTGTACTCTCTAATCATTGATACACTGTTTGAATGTTTACTGATAGCTTTCATGCGAGGAAATTAATTGAGACACCATTCTAGAGAAATATTAATTGTTAATTTTGCTACTTCATTAACGCAGAATATGGTACACAACTACGACACTCAAACGTATAGAAACCCCACAGTTGCGAATCAGAAGACAGAAGAAGATTGGAGATGTGCTTGTTGGGTAAGAATCAGTAATGTACGGGAAATAATGGGTATTTAAAGATATTAGCATTTGTTATATCATGGCATGTTATGCTACTGTCTAACAGTAGCATGGCACTTTGATATTCTAGAAAGTTTCATCATATTCTGATTGGATGGAAACTCTTCGGCTACATTAGGGTCCCCTGGAGGCTCCGTCATAGTTCTCGGAAGCTATCACAACAATAATCTGAATTAAGGACTTTCAAGGAAATTCTGAATAAAAGAAACGGAGATGGTCTACATGTATTAATATACATTAGAAGAATTTGTAAAGTTTTCAAAGCCTCAATTTGTCTATCTGTTGAACATTCAATGAATTTTTCGACACAAAAGATGATCAATACAAGTGTTATACTAATATCTAAGTTATTTAAAGTTTCATTTCTTCCTAGCTGATATAAACTGACAACGTCAATTTTAATTTTTTTTTCTTTTTTGGACTGAATTATTGATTATATCTCTATAAATGTCCATCAATTTAATTCGCTTAACCATTACAACTAGACAATTAACTAATGAAAGCCATATGGTATTAAGCATCAAGTTTTGTATTTGTTCAACTACATATAGATTTGATTGTACTTACAATAGGATCTTAGTATTGATTGCGGTATTTTAAGTAACATTGAAAGATCTTTTTTCTCAGATACATCGGTAATCGAATTAAAACACTCAGTTAACATGGACCCCTAAAACCACCTTATCAGTTAGATGTAGACATAAGTTGAAATAGAACTAGATCTTTCTTTACATAATTTCATATATTTCCTAATCTTTTTATTCATTTGTGCTATTGGTGATCCTTTTTTTTTCATTTAGGAATGACCAGGCATCTGTACTGTATGGAGCTGAAACATGGAGAACTACTACGACCATCATCAGGAAGGTAAAAGTATTTACAAACAGTTGTCTACGCAAAATACTCAACATCCATTGGCCGGATACTATCAGCAACGGCGTTCTATGGGAGAGGACAAACCAGCTTCCAGCTGAAAAGGAAATTAGGAAAAGACATTGGAAGTGGATCGGACATACATTAAGGAAATCACCAATGTGCATTACAAGGTAATCCCTAACTTGGAATCCGGAAGGGAAGCGGAAAAGAGGAAGGTCAAAGAACACATTACGTCGGGAAATAGAATCAGATATGAAAAGGATGAATAACAACTGGAACGAACTGGAAAGGAAGGCTCAGAACAGAGTTGAATGGAGAATGCTGGTGAGCGGCCTATGCTCCTTCGACGAGGGGTAACAGGTGTAACTGTTAACTGTTAAGGCATCTGTACAACATACTTGCGTTATAGACGTTCTCTTGAAACAAAACATGATAATGCAAGCGATTAATTGATGTATTTGCCTTTAGTGTCTAACATAGGATCAAAAAATTGTATAGCGCATCAAATGACTAATGGTTACATTCATTTACTTACTCATGTAGGTCTTCAGTGTATCCATAAACATGACAGTGATGTATCCATGAAAATAAAACGAGATTGGGCATGATTAGGGAAACATGAGCGTGAAAGTGGTATTAAAAATTACTGTGTACAATAGACCGATCGATTCTAAGTCAATAGTCTAATAATACCATGTCAAAAACTGTTAGTCCGTTAGAGTACGGAGTTATGGATTGCCTCGGCTGGGTAAATAATAACCAAATGAAAAATAACCTTCAGACTACATGGGATAATTTATTTTAGATTGTTCATTATTATACTCATATCACCCTATAAAGGGCATAACAATACAGTCAAATGATAGTAAGTTATTCGACAATTCAGCTTACCTAACCACCTACCAACATCTTAACAAAGTCCTATTATTATGCATCGGTTAAATGGAAAATCTAGTACATGTATTTCACCTCATTGAATTCATCTTAGATGAAAACGTAAATAGGTATTGTTTAGGCGAGTTTCCAGAACATGAGCAATCTACATAATGAGATTCTCTGACTAAATCCAATTCATCCTCATTAATCTGAGTTTCTAAAAAAGAACCGTTCTAATTGTTTCTATTTAACGTATATTATCCTATTTAAACTATTCTGATCAATTTGTAAAGTACAAAATCAAATAAATCTTTTGGACAACAACTTATAGTAAGTAAACCCAAATAGGACGAAACGCCCGTCCTTCATTCCAACGGCTAGCCACCATCCATCTTTATTTAGAATGCATGTGACTGAAAGCAATATCAAGGCAATCCGAACTGGATGTACATATGCCAATAACAGACTGATCCACTATAGTACTAAACATCGATGGGTAGATTCAAGTAAGCAATACCAAACGAATTTATACTTCACCTCATCGCACAAGCTAGTGGCTATCAGGACATTGATCCATTCATGATATCAATCTAAAACCTTAAATAATGTTTTAGTGAGTTATGAGAACTTCAAGCTAAGAATCTACTCACTCTGTAAACAACATTTATCGGATGATCTTAGAATATAGATCTACTTTTTTTTCCGACAAAGTTGAATAAAATTTTCATTCCAAAAGTGTGAATGGTTTCATTATTCACATAGAAATACTTTCAAGGATTGAGACGGTGGAGAAGATTTTCAGTTCAAGACATGAAACGTTCTCAAACATTGAAAATATATATCAGTTTCATAGTATCCTAGTTACTAACTTAATCCTTGTTTGGTTACTATTTTTTTAAATATTCAACTTGTTATATATAATTGAAATCATGAGTCAATTGAAGCTAGACCACTGTGGAAAACCTAAAAGCACTAAACGGCCATTTCGTTCTATTGTGGGACTCCTCAGCAGTGGTTGCTCAACTTCGTGGATTGATTGATGTTAGATATTAACACCATTAGATCCCGGCTCAGTGGTCTATCGTTTGAGTGCTCGCGCAAGAAACTGGTAGGTCCTGCGTCCGAATCTCGCAGGGCGAGGTCGTGGATGCACACTGCTGAGGAGTCCCACAATAGGATGATTCGGCCGTCAAACAGTGCTTCCAGGTTTTCCATGGTGATCTAGCTTCAATTGACTCATGATTTCAACTATATATTAAAAATTACTAAAATCTCCACAAAAATCCCCCTATTCAACTTGTCATTTGAAATTAAGCACTTACCATTTAATAAATATACTAAAAGTTGATTATAACCATCTGTCACATTCAAAATTATAAGCTGACTAGTGCTTTTTTAAGTGAAGGAAAACATATTCGTTAGAAGAATTCTAAATGAATACATGTTAAGTATATTACTAGAGTAGAAATAAGATAAAGAGCTAAGGTGTCAAGCTGTCGATTTGAATTACACTTTTCATTAAATCCTTCAATAACCCATCAAATGAAGTTTGAACATTTTAAGTAATATAATGTTTACGAAAAGTATTACTATGAAATGAATGTATTTGATTTGTATCTTTCTTTAGACTCTAAAGGTTTACTGTCAGGAGGGGTTTTTGTGGAGATTTAGTATTTTCATAGTTGAAAGCGTGAGTCAATAAAAGCTAGACCACAAGAGAAAACCTGGAAGCACTACTTTAAAGCCGTTTCGTCCCATTGCAGAACTCCTTAGCAGTGTGTATCCACGACCTCGCCTTGCAGATTCGAACTCAGGACTTACCAGTTTCGCTCCAGAGTACTTAACCGTTAAGTGCCGTCCAGTGTTTCCAGGTTTTACCTGGTGGTCTAGCTTCAATTGACTCACGCTTTCAAGTATGAAAACTCTAAAGGTTTGTTTAATTTTAAATTTGTTATTCTTCATGTTTTCAACTCATTTCTACAAGTTATCATCTGACTTCGAAACTTTTTCTCACTGTTCACCGTTGCACGCAGTACGCCTATTTCATTATTTATGTGTATATAAAAATCCAAATATCTCTATTGAATCCTGTGTTTTTACTGCTTCTCTATCTTCTTATACTTGATAATCTACTTCAGATGTGTTAATTAATAATTATCCAAACTCACGTTTGCGCGCCAAACTGACGGTCGTGGATTTGAATCTCATATGGGGGGTCGTGGATGTTCATTGATGAGGATTTCCATATTGGGACGAAACGGCGGTACAATGCTTCCAGGCTTTTAATGGTGGTACAAAATTTATTGATTTGTGACCTCAACCAAAGCTTTAAAATCTTCACAACCCCATACTAATACTCATTATTATTAATTCATTATGATTACATCAACTATGCCTTCGTTTTCTTCCAATCAATTAGCGTAAACTACTCAGTTTCTTTTCCACTAGAAACTTTAGTTTATAATTCTCGTCACAAAAATAAGTTTGATATCAAACTAATTTCAGTGTGTGTAGTTACATTAACAAAGTTTACGTCAGTTTTAGAAAGAATCTTTCAGAACGAAAGTTACATTATTAAAATCACGCACCAATCCAAATTGGACAACTATTAAGAACCTGGAATTATAGTTTTTCAACAGTTTTTAAACTTGGATTGGTTAGTGACTTCTGTGAATTATCAGAAAGGGTTGTTTTGTGGAGATTTAGTATTTTCATAGTTGAAAGCGTGAGTCAATTGAGGAGTCCCACAATAGGACGAAACGGCCGTCCTGTGCTTCCAGGTTTTCCCTGGTGTTCTAGCTTCAATTGACTCACGCTTTCAACTTTTGTGAATCACAATAATTTCCGTAGCTGAATACTGTAAGCTGAATGATTTGTTATTTTTAAAGTGTAGACTATTAAATGGATTATATAAAAGGAAATTTACATAGGGTGTTAGAAACTATGGTCAATATTGATTAATCATTATCAGGTAGTTTTTTTTATGGGGAATATCTCGTAAACAGTAATTGCTTGTCATGAGTATACTTTTATTAATATAGAAGAACATCTACGGCATCTTAAGATGTAATTCATTACAGACTGACAATTGAAAAACCATAGTTGATAGCATGAGTCAATTGAAGCTAGACCACCAAGGAAAACCTGGAAGCACTGCTTTAAGGCCGTTTCGTCCCATTGTGGGACTCATCAGCAGTGCGCATCCACGACCTCGCCTACCGAGATTCGAATCCAGGACCTACCAGTCTCGCGCCAGAGCACTTAACTTTCAACTATGAAAAGACTGAAATCTGCACAAAACCCCTTCTAGTTGAAAAATCGTTTAAATTTAAAATATACCATTACGTAAAGAAATGGATCGTCATTTCTAAAAGTGATCACAATGTAACTAATTTAACAAGTGAATTTCTACTCGTCTGTTTTTAACACCTTCACATATTCTTTAAGATAATGTCAACCAATAGACAAACTTACTCCTTTTTAATTTATGGCTGAAAAACTCAACACTTGGAAGCTGTAAAGTTAATTAGGCTACTGGTATTTGATCACTATTGCTTCCAAATCATGGCTCGTGTAAGTTTGGGTCATGGAGTGGACATTGTTGAGGTTGAACACAGTGTATTAGGTAAAAACTGAAATATTCACCGACTAATGTGATTGGAATATGTGTTATATAAGCCTTACCACCATCTACACAAATACTGCCACCAATAGTTGAAGATATTCGGTCACAGAGCTCAAAATCATTCACACTGGCGCCTGTATATTCATTCATTACTTCCTCCTAGATCTTAAGTTTCAAAATTGTCCTGTTTTACATAAAATAGGATATAAAGCATGCTAGTTGCTAAAATTAATCAAATCACTACCCAGGTTATCAGATTTGATATACAAGAAGTTATATTCGTTCCAAATCAATATCTACTGTAGTATCAAATAAGTGAATCTTAACTTTCAGTGTTTTTTAAACAACAAGTTAGATTTTATAATCAATAACGGATAGTGGCTAGCAGTGGAATCCAGGACAAGGCGCGTTTCGTCCTATTTGGGATTCGTCAGCTGGATCTACCTGCATTTTCATAAATACTTTTACTGTTTTTACAATAAATCATTGAAATATTATATGATTTTCAAATGTACCCACTTTCATTTTCGAATGAGTTATAAACTTAAAATATTTTGAATACAATTATTTAATCCAATTTTTTTAAACGAGTACACTAACATTCATAATAAATTATTCTACAAGCATTCTTATTCAATTCTTTATTTTTCCTTAATTACTCATTTCAAACACAAATATTTTTTATATATAGTTGAAATCATGAGTCAATTGAAGCTAGATCACCCTTGAAAACTAGGAAGCACTGCTTTAAGGCCGTTTCGTCCTATTGTTGGACTCTTCAGTAGTGCGCATCCACGATCCCACCTCGCGAGATTCGAACCCATGACTTGCGTGCGAACGCTTAACCACTAGACCACCCAACCGTGATCCAACGTTGTTACAACTTATCCACGAAATTGAACAACCATTCACCAATATCTTCAGTGAGTTCATATCTCCCAACAGACCTGATTGAATTCCACTGGTTACTGATTCTCACTAGAACTCCAGGAAATACCTTATGGAGTCAGTCACTAGTGAGCACATGATTTTTTTCATATATTTTATTTCAGAAAATCCAATACATATAAATATTATCTATGAATTTACTAAAACAAAAAAAAGAAAGAAAAAAGTTAATTTATTGATTAAATTACTAATTTTCTGATTGGCTATTATGATTAACCAATCAAATTACAACATTTTATTAATTTATCTAAATTAGCCTTAAAGTAATTGAATCAGTACTCTTATAAATATTTAATAAATTATTTATAAAATTAAATTAATTTAATCTACACTTAAATATATATACGTATATCAGTAGTAACTACCATTTAAACGTTTGTACATCCTTCTTCCCTAACAATCTATTTTACCTAATATTTTAAATCATTAGAATATATACTACTTATATACTACTTATATTGTGAACAGTTTCTTCCAAGAAGAATTACATAGTTGACTATTTATATATATATATATGAATATACAAGTTTTTCTGAATGAACATCAATCAACAAAAAAATTTTATTGATTTAATTTATTAAAATTGATAAAGGATATTGGATTATCACAAAATCGCATGGTTACTAATTTATATTAGAAATCATTTCTTCGTTTCTTTTTTTGTTGGCAAAGCAACACGTTCCAGATCTTTATATTTCGGTAAGTAATTGAATATATAACTTATCATAACTAAAAAAAAATTTTTTTATAAATTGTTGCTATGTTGTATAAAAACTTCCATACTTGATCGATAACGGTCATAAAAGTTGACAGAAATCAGTCATTTAAAGTGATTTATCGTATTCCTACTAGTTTTTTTTTTCTTATGGGATTCGATCTCGTCTCTTACACGTAGAGCAGAAGTTATAGGAATTCGATCCAACAATTCAAGTCTTTTTTTGTTCATAAGAAATTTGTAACATCAATTGATTGATCACCATCTAGTGATCAATCAATTGTGATTACATCTCAATCCTACAGGAGGTCGGTCACGGCCCGAATAGCTCAGTGGTAACGTCTCTGACTTTGAAGCTGTGCGTTACGGGATTGAATCCGTCAGGGAGCACTAGTTTCCTCAAGATTACAAATTTGTAACATCCTTAATAAATAATTTTATTTTCCATTCACTTTCTTCGTTTACTTTTCTTCATACCCTCCTACCAGTTTTTTTTCTCAAATATATGTTTCACGGTCCAATTATCTGAACACTTCTTATTACGTAATCTTATAATTTATATGAATGTCATTTCAGTGTCGATATATTTTGTCTAATCATTGACCTATTTCCTATTATGTAACATTGATTCAAGCCTTTATTATTCTTATCACAACTAGTACACTTGTCATCACACTACCAATTTGTACTTTTCACCTATTATTATTATTATTGTTATTAGTTATGCAATCTATTCCATTGTTATCATTGACTCCGAAACTGCCTTGATTGGTTTAATAATTTCGTATATGCTTATAAATAGAGTAATAGAGTAATGCCTGATGAGGATCTAATCGTATAAGAACTTTCATCTAAATTAGAGTAAATAGTATCATAGTATTTGGGCACCAAGTTGATGTAAGACATTAAATAGGAAGAATATGTATTTGTAAAATCTTAGCTTGAACCAGATTGCCAGGTGAAACGTTGGATTTACTTTAAATTCATTCGCTGAGATTTTACATGTATATCATTGATGAGAAGGGGTTTTGTGAAGATTTCAGTATTTTCATGGTTGAAATCATAAGTCAATCGAAGCTAGACCACCATGGAAAA
>NC_031502.1:317029-329837 GCF_000237925.1 Schistosoma mansoni | reverse complement strand
GTGCGGAATCGTGGATGTGCACTGCTAAGGAGTCCCATAATAGAACGAAATGGCCGTCCAGTGCTTCCAGGTTTTCCATGGTGGTCTAGCTTCGATTGACTCATGATTTCAACTATGAAAATATATATTATTCCTATTTAATGTTGCTATGGTGTTTTTTAGTAAAGTTTTTAAAACTCGTTAGATTATGATAAGCAGTACTGATTACTTAGGAATTTCTTTCGGAAATATGAAATCCATCATACGATTAAATAAATTGTAAACTGAATTAATCCAATCATTTTATGTTCTCTTTCTTTTATAATTAGTATTTTCTTCATGTATACCTGATCTAAATGGCAGTGTTATTAAGTTCTGAATAGATTACTGTCTATAATGTCAATTGGTTCGGCGGACTTATTTTGAAATTCAAATGATAAGATCGTTTGGCTTTTGTCAACTTATGTCATTTATGGCGAAGGTGAGATATCCGTCTATCAATTAAGGGACGAGTATACTGCGCAATAGTTCGCTCTCTTCTACTTTACGGCTGTGAAACGTGGTCATTAGGAGTAGAAGATACTCGTAAGCTACTAGTAGTTGACCACAGATGTCTTACAAATATCACTCGTATCTGCCGGGATCACCGGGTAAGTAATAATGAGGTTAGACGTAGGGTATTAGGGAATGATGATAAACCAGTTGATGAGGTTGTGGATCTTCATCGACTTAAATGGTTGGGTCACGTGTTACGTATGCCTAAACACCGATTACCACGCCGCGCAATGTTGACTAGTATTGGGAATGTTTGGAAGAACGTAGCATCAGAGCTTGAAGTCACTAACTTCTAGTCTGAACTTCTAGTCTGAGACTCTAGGTGACATGACACAGAATCGATCACAATGGCGTAGGTGTATACACTCTTTATCTTCCCTTAAACCTTGAG
Source organism: Schistosoma mansoni (assembly GCF_000237925.1). Lineage (NCBI taxonomy): Eukaryota > Metazoa > Platyhelminthes > Trematoda > Strigeidida > Schistosomatidae > Schistosoma > Schistosoma mansoni. Next base: position 328,912 of record NC_031502.1, on the reverse strand, counting down.
ATTAAAATTGCTTCATATCTGTCTTTCTTCCTATACTATATCCTTATATACAACCTATCTTTTATATACTACCACCACTAAATTAACTATTTCTATGAATTTGGTGTTCATCTTGTTGTGCTAACGAGGTGTGGCAACTTGGACCGATGCATATATGTGTTTGGTCCTATGTTGTAACTGACTGACTGACTTAAAGAAGTTGTAGAATATGTCTGATTCTTTTCTAGTTACTTGTTGAGTTAATGTATTTCACATTGCAGTGGAAATCATTCATCTAATATATTAATCTATTGAGAATTTTAAGATTATAAGGCCTATAAAATAAGACATTACGTAATTCAAAAGAAAGTAATTGAAATCTTGCAGAAAACAGCCAATTTTCAACTTCACAAATCACAATGTTTGAATAGCATCCTTTTTGAATTAAGCTAGAAATATCATTGAAATCATAAACCTATTTAAGTTAGAGCATCCTTCAACAATCCCCAAAACCATATACTATCAGTTGGAAGTGGTATTTAAATGAACGAGAACTCCGGTGGAGTAAAGCAATTTTTTGTTTAATGCAAAAATTACAGTATCTTAATAATATATGAAAACCATACACTGAATACATCACTTGTCCTATACATGCTTCATGATTCTTCCAATTCTGTTATTACTCCAATTGCTCTCCATTCTCCTTTCTGTTCTGTTCAGTTCATTATTCTTTTAGCAGGGATTCCAATTCTGATTGTTGTTACATACTACTTGTATCTATCAGAATAAGTAGCACACAACACATCATAAATAAAGCATTTCTATACATTCATCAACCTCTCAGTTTTACAAAAATCTTTGATTATCAAGTCTAATATTAGATCTTTTAATTTTAAATCGTCAAATGAATAAACTTTAGCAGCCTTATATCTGACCCCAGATCAGAAGACTGCATGCTCCTGTCATGTTGGGCTCACCACTTGACACCAGTAGGATCAGACAAATGATCGTTATCGAATGATTGTTGTCGAAATGTAAATCCTGACTATTCTCGTATATAGTTATCGACTTAATCCGCGTTAGTAAATAACGGAATTAAATAAGTCAAATACGAGAATGAATTTTGGAATGCGTATATTTTGTACACTCATTGATTTGAACAGACAATCAGAGGGAAGAAGCTAAGAGAAGAGGGCGCAGTGAAATGATGTGCAATAGAGAAAGCCTGTGAACCAGCTTACTTTAACCAAGCGTTAATCGATATTTATAGTCACACAAAAATAAGCTACAGACATGTGATAAGTAGGATAAGATGAGCACACATATACACTCATATAACAACAGTCAAATTTCATAAGGAAAAAATTGATAAGGTTAAAATGTAACTTAAGAACAATAGATAATTTCTTTTGTTCATAAGCTATAATAAGCAATGTAGGCTGGACATAGGACCAGCCACTACAAAACCAAATAAATATTGAGGTATTAGTAAACTTTTTTGTTAATAATACATGTTATAGAACTTTTAAACAAGTTCCAGTTTCTTATCTGCCTGTGAGCAACCTTACCATCATGAATTAAACATTGCTCGCAATGTAATTTGATTTCTGGAAACTTATTACCATTTTACATGGACATTCAAACAGTACATCCTATATCACTAAAGCTCTTGGCACCTTCGTGATGTTAGTCTGGCTGTAAAAGGTCGGATCTACAACGCGTCGGTGAGAGCAGTTTTGCTCTATGCTTGTGAAACCTGGCATCTCCGAGTTGAGGATGTTAGACGACTCTCTGTGTTCGATCATCGTTGTCTCCGAAGGATTGCTGACATACAGTGGCAACACCATGTTAGTAATGCAGAGGTTCGGCATCGTGTGTTCGGGCACAGAGACAATAATTCAATTGGTGTCACCATCTTGAAACACCGACTTCGGTGGCTTGGACATGTTCTACGAATATCGTCCCAGAGACTTCCACGTCGTGCATTATTTGCCGACTCTGGGACTGGTTGGAAAAAGCGGAGAGGAGGTCAGTGTATGACATGGTGTCGTGGCATGAAAGAAAGCTGCAAAGGGCTAGCTTCTGTTGGTCCTTTACGACTCCCTGGCTGGGGTCCGAGAGATGGTGCAACACAGTGGCTAGAGACGTTATCAGATATGGCTCAGAATAGAAGCCAGTGGCATGCCTGCTGTAACCTTCTTTTACTTTCTTCATAAAGAGTGGTTCTAACTTCCTTAACTGAGTCTTCCGGTTGTGCATTTCAGTCCCCCTTATCTTTTCATCCTTTCTCTTCCTATTTTCATTATTTTGTGTGGCGCATATGTATCTGGTGCCCTTTTGTACCAATATGTATATGTTTAAATAAATAAGCTGAAGCTCTACCGACTAACATTTTGATGTTACTGGGACTTTTGTATGAGTTGTATACAATTATTTCTTTCATTATCGTATTTATCCTCTAAACCCAATACATCCTGTGGGCTGATGATATGAAAAGTTATTCATTGTTTAGATAATTTGCAAACTATTTTCACGTTTAAAACGTTTGTAATAGACCACACAATTACAGAGCTAAAGAAAAACAAGTACTCAGATATAAGCAGTAGATAGTCGTGAATCCTATAGGATTTGGTTTGTAATTTGTACTTTTGATTAAATGAAGTATAAAAATCTTTTCTTGATATATCTTTTTAAAGTTCGTAGTTCATAGGTTTAGGAATAGTAACTTAGTTATGTTACTAAGATGGTTATACGTATTTCTTGGAGATTTTAGTAATTTTATGTAGTTGACATCATGAGTCAATTAAAGCTAGACCATCATGCAAAACCTGGAAGTCCTGGACGGTCATTTTGTCCTACTGTGGTACTCCTCAGTAGTGCGCATCCACGATCCCGCACTAGCGAGATTCGAACCCAGGACCTACCAGTCTCGCGCCAGAGCACTTAACCGACAGACCACTGAGCCGACGTCCAACGGTGTTAATGTCTAACCTCAACCAATGCTTCCAGGTTCTCCATGATGGTTTAGCTTCAATTGATCTCAACTACATAGTATTTTTTTTGTTGGAACCTCCATGTTGTATTTAGTTTTTTTTTTACTTATCTCTTATGTGATTTGATCTAATAACAATCAATATTGATGTCTATAAATGATCCACTTAGTTACTGTAAGTGAATGATAATTTTTATCAACTTCATGGTTGCAAACAGTTACATTACAATGTATTGTCACACTACCACTTCATATTAATCATTACATAATTAGCTGTTGCTTAATAATTGACTTAACAAGGTTTTATATTAGAAAGTACACATATGTTTATGATCAATATATTTGAAGTTGATTGTCAGGGCTCAATTTAGAACTAAAAACTTGTTAGTTTATCTCCTGACTGGTTGGCTTTAGGCTTTATCACTTTGTAGGATACTGTAGATCCCTATGACCATGGTAGTAGTTAATTAATTATACTGGAAATTTTGTTGCTCTCAGTGATTATGAATACAGTGATCTTGAGTGCTATTAGAAGTATGAGGGTGGTTATCACTTCCCGTTTGCCCAGACCGTGGAAGGGTTCTTCTAGAGGTACCTGAAAAAGATATTGGTTTAGAGGTAGTCTTAGTGACCTGAGAGTGTGACAACATCGCCAAAGTGACAACTCCTTGAGGCCGGTCACATACGACCTTTTTGTGAGTAATTTTCGTGTTAGCTCCGTACTTATTGAGAACTTACTACTGGAGATGGAAATCCGTGGGAAAAGGTGAGGTGTGCATTTTCAGTGTCGACCTTTCCTTAATTCACCCTTCCCTGTGGGAAGACAGCATTGCTGTTATGCTGGCTGTATGAAGGAAAGACCTTACTGTCGTTACACCTCTGTACAGTCAATAGTACGACTTCACCCTCAGATGTTGGGCGTTCCCACTGATCTATCATCATTAAAAATTAGAAAAACGTATTCTCCAATAAAAATGGATATCATACTAATGAAACTGCTACAATCTAAATGATTTTAGATAAAAAAAAAACAGTTTTTAAACATTTAAAATATTGAGTAGTTAATATCGAGTAAATAACCCATTACAATCTTGATTTAACCCATAACCCAATGATAAAAGTCTGTAAAGAAACGCCTAGTTTGATTATCATCATTACGTAGTGTAAAGTAGAAAATAATAAACAAGGATAATGTAATTAACAATTTTAATAGTTGAGATCATGAGTCAGTTGAAGCTTTCAGGTTTTCCATGGCGGTCTAGCTTCACATTTTGTAGGCCGGTGCAGTTATCTTGAAGTTAATTGTCCGCGCGCCAGCCCGATGGTCCTGAGTTCGAGCCCTGGGTTCAGGTAGTCGATTCATATTGATTTGGAGTCCCATACTGGAACTAAATGGTCTTCAACGGTGGTCTAACTTAGATCGATTCATGATTTAATTGAAATTCAAGAACCTCTAAAGCTGTATACCTATAGTTACATTTTACGAACTGGTTTCAAATTTACTGAAGATCACCTTTATCATCTAAGAGGATCATACTTTAAGTCATAAATAAAAGTGAAGACATTAGCAAAGAAATCCTCCAATTGCAATTGTTGTCTATAAAAATTTACTAGCTCTCATTCCAATAAATCTAAAAATATCAGTCAAATGTGCAATTTATTTCACAGTCTATTAAATTCATTGTAACATTATTAATATAATACCTAATGTGACGGTAACTGATTTACTGTCCTATCATATTCGCCATCCTTCTTTTAAATGAGTTGTTCGCCCCCAAATGTCCTGGTACGGCCGAGAGTGGGGAGAGTCCGCTATCCCTCTCGAATTGCTCTCATATGGCCACGCGTATATAGCCTCTACCAAGGAAGTTCTACTCACTGCCTTCACGTGGCCAGGGGGGGTTGTTTACGAAATTGAGAGGACGAAAAGCGAATGTCCGGCGCTTTAACTAGGTTGGTGGACACGGAAAGTACACCTAGGGGAGTTGTAAAACCCTGATTCCAAACCAATGGTGCATATGGGCCCTAGGATCCTGAGGGAACAAATGGTGTATGAATCAATCGTCGGTCACCGGCTACCATGGAACTGCATCTCCTAACGTTCCTCTACTGCCTTGTGGATCAGACCTTTAGGTCAAAGGCTCCGGGTGTGGCCCCCTAAGAAATCACGTGCTTCGGTTTCGGCACCCGGGTAGTATCACAGCCCTCACACAAATCTCATTTGATTTGTGTGGCGCACATGTATCTGGTGCCCCTTTGTACCAATATTTATGTGTTCAAAAAAATAAATAAGTTGTAAAATGGTAATAGTTGATTAAAACCCTTACTACTTTACTTCAACTTCAACTACTGGATGGTAACACTAGTTCTCATGTTTAAAATTTAACTTATTTGCATAGTTACAATAAGTAAATCACAATATTGACAAATGTGTGAAGTAATTAAGACATTTACTATACAATTAGATCATCTACCTATAAACTTGATGGATCTTTCAAATTTATTGACACTCTATGATGTATGTTGTATATCATTATTAACAAGATGGTAGTATTCAATCATCTACTCATAAAATTCCATGTATTCTTTCATTCCACCGAAACTGTTTACTGACACATTATGTTAGGTGTCATTTTAGCTTCTTTTTAAAAAAAAAACAGATCTCATATGATTAATAGTATGATCGATTGTATTCAGGTAATCCGTGTAACCGGGTAAATAATCTGTATAGAATTTAAGAACGAATACTATGATATAATCAATAAATCAGGTAAATCAAGACGATATGTAGGATGTATATAGATATATATCAATATGTCAATTAGTGCTTTGATTTATGGATTCTCATTCGAAATTATTGGTTTTGAAAGTCATTTATTAGCCAAGACATTTGAATTTTATCCACTAATTTTATAGTTGAAATCATGAGTCAATTGAAGCTAGATCACAATGGAAAACTTGGAAGCATTGGACGGTCGTTTCGTCCTATTGTGGGACTCATCAGCAGTGCGCATCCACGATCCCGCCTCGCGAGATTCGAACCCAGGACATATCAGTCTCATGAGCGAGCACTTAACCACTAGATCACTGAGCCGGCATCCAACGGTGTTAATGTCTAACTTCAACCAATCCACCAAATTGAGAAACCGTCCACTAAATCAAAAAGTCGGTTTCCAGTACAGTAATTTATGTTTTAAGTAGCCAGCCAGTGAATAAACACTCAGGTGGAAAAGACCAGTTTATTGTTCAATGCACAATCACAAAGTAGTTGAGTAAAGTGTCAAAATCATACATTAAATACGTCGTATGAATATCATCTTTGAATTGTCTCTGGCAAGCTTCATTATTTCTTCATTTTTCTTGTTATCATGATTGTTTTCAGTTTCCATCTCTCTTCTCTTCATTTCAATTTCCTCGAAATTCTGTCTACGGACATTCTACTTCCGATTGTCGTTACATACTACTTATCTACAAACATAAGTAGAACATACCATAACATGAGCCTACCTACTATAAATACAAATTATGGTCTTATAAATGAAACAGTATGTGATTGATAAGCTTTTGGAGTTACGTACCGATAAACGTGACACCGAAATTCAGTGTAATCTGTTATGTATAACACTTAGCTATTTAAATCAATCATTTTTAATAAAATCATTATTTCAACTTCGTGATTCTTTCGAAATCAAATGAATTTGATATCCATTGAAATGAAAATGTGGACAAAGGTCTTTACATTTCCAATCCCTCACTTAGCGTTGTTTGCTTGTAATTTCCTATTGTTGTTTAGGATTGCGACTGATCATTCTCTTGTTGGTTTATGTGAATTCTGAGCGAATGGTACTGGGTTCGAGTACCGGAGTGAACATCAACTCTGGGATGTCAGAACATTCAGCCGATGAATCCCAAACAGGACGAAATGCGCATCAAACTAGATTCCACTACTAGCCATTATCCATCCTCACTCAAAGATATGCTTAAATAGGTTGAGTTCACGCTTAACGCATGAATAACCTCGTTATTAAATTATATGAAACGACATTCATTAATTTGTAAGGAGTAAATTTATGATTTTGTTAAGTGTGAAAATGTGACATACGATCAATGATCTAAGTTAGTAAATAAATCAATTTTGAAACCGTCTAAACATAATAAGAATCATGAGCTTACAATTCGATACATTTCGTTTAACTGAAATCTTCCAATCCAAAATAGTTTGTAGGATATTCATCCATTGTATAGTACAAAATTATCAGTTAGCCTTCGTTCTGATTCACACTGAACAGAACAATAATAGTGTAATAAGAAGACGAGGATTATCAGAACTTTGTGATGAGATATTAGCGCAATACATTTCGAATAATCTGATCACACATTATATAATTGTTAAGATCATTTATATATAAAAATGAAAGGTCAACTAGACTGGAAATGGGGGGTAAGAGGAGACAAGGGTTGTGTGTCACATCCTACTGCGTTTAACAATTAAAATGTGTGTGTGGTCACACATACATAGGGAGGATCTGAAAATTAGAGTGTATGAACATGAACCAAAATGGTACAAATAGAATCAAATGACCCGATAAGAGTAGAGGATAAACATTCATCATCTTCTATTGCCAAACATATAATCCAAACAGGCCGTAAGATTGATCTTAACTCGGCTTTTTTTGGTGTTGTATAGAAGTGTAAAAGGGCATATACTAAGGTTTATTGAAGCGTTAGCCATACGAAAATTCAAACCCCCTATGTGTATTGAGAAACAGTTTGTTCTCACCTTAAACCTACCCTAGTAATATTAGCTTACAATACAGAGTGATTAGGTTTCAAATTGTTTTCACATTTTTTTACTATTATTATCCCTGTATACTCTTAACCCCCCCATTTCCAGTCCAGTTGACCTTTTATTTTTATGTATAAATGTTCCTAACATGTATATCATGTGTGATCAGATTGTTCGAAATGTATTGCGCTAATATCTCATCACAAAGTTCTGATAATCTTCGTCCTCTTATTACACTATCGAAATTTATCAAAAGGACTAATTGCTTTAATGAACAATGATAGATTCTGTTCGTGACTGTATTTTTCCCTTCGATCACCTACAATACGGAATTTTCATAAGTTTCAGTTAACATTCTGTAGGGAATTCTCAGAGATAACAACAATACGTAGTTCTATCTTGACACATATAATTGATAGTGGTCATAATGTAGATAAATCGAAATCATTTCGAATAATCTATCGTACACCTCCATCATTTCCCAACGGAGTTTATTCCTGTCTCCTCCACATAGCAGAAACCATAGGAATCCGTACATTCCAACCCAATTTATGTGTACAGAAGAAATTTGTAACCCCCCTATCCCTTCCATGGCCGGACATAAATTTCTGCCTCTTTCCGTTTGTATTCTCTACCATCTAATTACTTACATATTTCTTATTACGTAATGATTTAAATGTTTTGTGACCATTATTCTAAGTCTATTTACCCACATTTGACCTCCTATTTCCTATGTTTAACTATTGATAAGACTTTTGTCATCAGTACATCTGTCTTCCCACTATCAACTTGTACTTTTACCTATTAGGCTCGGTGACGTATTCTATTTCATTGTCATTATTAACTCAAATAGCCTTGATTGGTCTAATATTTTCGTATAAATATCTATGACGATCTAATTGAAAACAATTGTTCGCTTACATGTGTTGTTCTATTTATTTCTATTTGCTTTTATATACTCAAATCTCTTCCAGAAGGGATTGCCAATTTGTTCCTTTTAGAATAAGAAACACTTCAACCAAAAACTTCTATATCTGAATATCTCTTGTGGTGTTATTTTTATTATTTAGAAAACGAGGCTTTTTTTTTCTAGAATTTCTGGTGTGAAGATACCGACTACTCAATTTGATGCTGTTAGTAGTAGATCATCACCCTTACTATTATTACAGTAAAATATAGATACATTCAGTTCACAGGCCATAATTACAGATTTACTATCGAATATGTAAGGAAACATTCTGTTCATTTTTTTCATAAGGCCAGTGGTTCAGGCGGCGTGTTTAAGCATCTGGGCTACCTGTTCCTGTCATCTAGATATTTCAACAAGTTATCTAATTTCGTTTGTTTTACTACATCATTATGTCTATTAATCGCACAACCTATTCAGGTGCGTTTCTGAAAAGTGTAAAACCTTTCGCTGTAAAGGTTACAGAAGGCCTAATCAGAGATATCGTGGTTGTTGGCAATATGCAGCGAGAAGAATGTACATTATCCAGATGTCGATTGACTGGGCTGCTAACTTCTAACTGGCGATTACTCGATATTTATCGTCAGGAAAGACGAAGAAGTAAGAAACAGAAACTTGTTCAAGTACTTTGTACTGAGAATTCTATATTGTACCAAAAATATAATACTGAATAAAGCTAATAATAATAATAATAATAATAATAAAATTTAATCTTTAAGATTCACATTTGTGACAAAGTGAATGAAATATGAATTACCAAGTATCTCTTTTTCCAAAAAAACGTTATCTTCCTGGAGTTCTAGTGAGAAGCAGTAACCAGTGGAGTTCAAATAGGTCTGTTGGGAGATATCAACTCACTGAAGGCATTGGTGAACGGTTACTCAATTTCGTGGATTGGTTGAAGTTATACATCATTAACACCGTTGGATGCCAGTCAGCTCAATGGTTTTAGAGGTTAAGTACTCGCGCACGAGACTGATATGTCCTGGGTTCGAATCTCACTCGCGAGGCGGGATCATGGATGCACACTGCTGAAAAGTCCTAGGTTTTCCATGATTGTCTAGCTTCAATTGACTCATGATCTCAACTATATAAAATCACTAAAATCTCCACAAAACCCCGTTTTGTTATATATATAGCTAAGTGTTTGCTAAATAAGTAACGTTTATAAAACAAAATCTTACAACATTTCCATTATATGACAATGAATAGCTATTGATATTTACTCATATTAAACAATACACTATCGATTCAATCTATTGTTTAGTTATGAATAGAAAAACAAACAAACCCCCCCCCCAAAAAAAAGCAAACACAACTACTAACTTTCCCAATTACTCCCATAAATTAATCATTACAATACCTTGAAAATAATAAATCACACAGAAACTCACACATACACACATACACACACAAACCATAATCATTTAACTTCAAAAAGAAGAAGAAGGAAGAAAGAAAAACAAACAAACAAACAAACCGTTTACTGAAAGTACATAAATGACCAAAAACAGTAATAGGTAAACTTCAATCATAGTAAATATAGTAAATCATTCAAATGTATTTATCTAACCTACTATTCTATATTCATATTCACATTCATTCATTTATATGATTGTGTGTAGATGGCAAAGACACAAACATTCTACATTGAGTGTTGTTGTTGTTGTTGTTGTGTTCTTCCTTACTTGCTGTTATTGTTATTATTGTACTTATTTTGTTTTCTATCAAAATATTACATTTATGTATATACGTCCAAAAATGAAGAGTTTATCATATACCATCATGATTTATGTATAACTGATATGTATGTCAGAAGTTGTAAGCCATTCTCTTAATTCTGACTTTATTTCCATTACTTCAAATATATAGCTGACTTATATACTGACTAACTTCCGACGATTTACTGATTTAAATATATATATTGTTGAAATCATGAGTCAATTGAAGCTAGACCATCAGGGAAAACCTGAAAGCACTGCTTTCACGCCGTTTCGTCCTATTGTGGGACTCCTCAGTGCCAGTGTGCATCCACGATCCCGCCTCGCGAGATTCGAACCCAGGACATATCAGTCTCATGAGCGAGCACTTAACCACTAGATCACTGAGCCGGCATCCAACGGTGTTAATGTCTAACTTCAACCAATCCACCAAATTGAGTAACCATTTCACCAATATCTTCAGTGAGTTAAAATCTCACAACAGACCTGTTTGGAATCCACTGGTTACTGCTTCTCACTACAACTCCAGGAAATACCTCATTATCATTTGAAAGTATTTAAAATGCCTTTACATACTAAGAAATCAGTGAATAAGTGGTTCACTTTACTTTGAGATTTATCAACAGCATACAATTATTACTATACACATGATTGAACTCAATAACTTTCAAGTCTTGAAGTGAATATGATATTTTTAGACACTCAGTTGAAATTCAATCATCCAACTTTAATAAATTCGTAATATCAGGTAGTATTCATTCATTGTAATTGTATTTACGTCCAAAAATGAAGAGTTTATCATATCATCATGATTTATGTATAACTGATATGTATGTCAGAAGTTGTAAGCTATTCTCTTATTCTAGCTTTATTTCCATTACTTCATATATATCGGACTTATATACTGACTAACTTCCTACGATTCACTGATTTATATATATATATGTATATATATAGTTGAGATCATGAGTCAATTGAAGCTAGACCAGCATGGAAAATATGGAAACACTGGACGGCCGGTTCGTCCTATTATGGGACTCCTCAGCAGTGCGCATCCACGATCCCGCACACAACACTCGAACCCAGGACCTACCAGTCTCAAGCCGAAGCCCTTAACCGATAGACCACTGAGCTGGCATCCAACGGTGTTAATGTCTAACTTCAACTGATCCACGAAGTTGAGCAACCATTCATCAATTGTTTTCAGTGAGTTCCTATCTCACAACAGACGTGGTTTTGAACTCCACTGGTCACTGCTTCTCACTAGAGCTCCTAGATATACTTCTCGAAGTCACTAGTGAGCATATGATTATATTAATTATAGAAGGGGTTTTGTGGAGATTTTGTATTTATCATAGTTGAGGTTCGAGACTGGTAGGTCCTGGGTTCGAATCTCGCGAGATCGGGTTCGTGGATGCGCACTGCTGAGGAGTCCCAT
>NC_031502.1:287151-316829 GCF_000237925.1 Schistosoma mansoni | reverse complement strand
TGGCCGATAGTTGTTCATGTCAGTCTTATCTCCGGATTTGTAACGTGGTATGATGTACGCGGTTTTCCAACGATCAGGATAAGAGCCTGATTCCATAGAGAGAGTAAACAGCTTAAGGAGAAGAAGTGGAATATCTGGACCGCCATATTTGTAGAGAAATGATGAAATCCCGTCTGCTCAGTGACCTTTCGAAACCTTGAGGTTATTTATAACCTTACTAATTTTCAGACATGTGAAGGAGATAGATTTAATTGAGTTACCAGTCATGCATATAACTCTAGAAACAGAGCCATTTATGGATTCTTTGCCATTTGCAAAATTACCACTGAAAAGGTCTGCTATAGTTTTTCGGTCATATATAAAACTATTACTATACAGGATGCATGGTATATCAATCTTTTGAGTTGATTTAGCACGTTTATTGTAAATATGGATTAGGTTTTGCACTTTTGAGCTAGTGCTTAGTGCTAGTAGCTCTTCATTGATGACTTTTAATCTATGTTTCTCTTTAATTTGGTTAAAAATTATTGTTATTTGTGTAGCTACCTTGAAGTCGTTAGATATAAAATAACGTTTCTTTAGGCGTCTAAGCTTATTACGATATTTAGGTGGTATATATGATTCGTAATGTTTACTACATTTATGCTAGTTATATTATGTTAGTGTTTGTTCTAACATTCAATTGTCGGTTACTATTCTGTAGGGAATTTAACGTATACTGATAGAGAGACCATTAATGTCTAAAACTAAACGAATACAATGTATTTACACTGATGTTCTATTCAAATAAATAACAAATGATTGATGTAACTATGTTACCTAGTTTCTATCTATGTTTAGGTTTATGGCTCAGTATTTAGAATAAGAATACTAATACAAGGATATAAACAAATGAAATGAAGAAATTCTCTCATATATATACAACTTATGGAGAATTCACACCGTTATATACAAACAAAGCATCCATATTTACTCATTCTTGAATAACAAGGTTTCATTTATGTAAAGTAGTCAATATTAATGAATAATGCATTCATCAGGGATAGGCTTAAAAAGATGAGTTCATAGATTTCTAATAGATAGTTAAGATTGTTTTAGTCAGGTAAGTTAGTAATCAAGGTGATTACCTTACGAATTACAATAAATGAAAACTACTGAGTGTCTAAAAATATCATATTCACTTCAAGACTTGAAAGTTATTGAGTTCGATCATGTGTATAGTAATAATTGTATGCTGTTGATAAATCTCAAAGTAAAGTGAACCACTTATTCACTGATTTCTTAGTATGTAAAGGCATTTTAAATACTTTCAAATGATAATGAGGTATTTCCTGGAGTTGTAGTGAGAAGCAGTAACCAGTGGATTCCAAACAGGTCTGTTGTGAGATTTTAACTCACTGAAGATATTGGTGAAATGGTTACTCAATTTGGTGGATTGGTTGAAGTTAGACATTAACACCGTTGGATGCCGGCTCAGTGATCTAGTGGTTAAGTGCTCGCTCATGAGACTGATATGTCCTGGGTTCGAATCTCGCGTGGCGGGATCGTGGATGCGCACTACTGAGTTGTCTCATACTGAGATGAAACGGTCGTCCGGTACTTCCAGGTTTTCAGTGATGATTTAGCTTAGATTGATTCATGAATTCAATCATCATAATTATTTATAACACACAATTCTTAATTTATACATACACAACTGTTTATAGTTTAATAATTTGCACTGACTTTATTAACTCTATGATTTTACAAAAAAACTGTCTTGTTATTTAGTACTTCTGCCTATTGAATTATCTTGATAAGCAATGCGTAAAACAGTTCCATCTTGTCGTAGTTAGTTCGTATGTTTCATTGTTAAATTTCTATTCAGAATTTTCTTCGAAGTGATTGTTAGTTTTCCAATCAATTCAAACCTACGGCCAAACCAAAACGTGGCATCACTCCTTGAAGTCACTAACTTCTAGTCTGAGCCATGTTGTTAGATGCAGACTACTTGATTGGGGTCCGCGTGACTATCCTAACCAATGGTTAGAGACTCTGTGTGACATGGCTCAGAATCGATCACAATGGTGTAGGTGTATACACTCTTTATCTTCCCTTAAGCCTTGAGATTAAAATTGCTTCATAACTTTCTTCCTTCCTATACTATATCCTTATATACAACCTATCTTTTATATAATACCACCATTAAATTAACTACTTCTATGAATTCGGTGTTCATCTTGTTGTGCTAACGAGGTGTGGCAACTTGGACCGATGCATAAATGTGCCTGATCCTACGTTGTAGCTGACTGACTGACATAGAGTTTTGTAAATCTTCCAACCGTAATGATTAATAAATACACTTCAAAAAAATAACTGCCGATATAAATCTCATTTGAAAACACCATAGTTTTCATCAAGCTAATACAGATTTCATTATACTTTTTGATAGTGTTATCATGAGTTATTAGGAGGAATCGATGTGGTTCCCTGAACTACAGTTTCTTGCTTATCAGAGCTTGTAAGAATGATGAATATGTGATTGAAAGAAAAATAATCTGTTTATTAAATTCATTTTGGGACTTAGTGTTTATTTACACAGTCTAACGCCCACATTCTGTTCAGTATGAACATTTCAGTTAGACACTGAAATTAGCCACAGTCTAAATAATTTGATGTTAAAGTGTCTCTATATGATCAATGTCAATATATTCAACAAATGACTGTTAATTAATCACAAGTAATGTGACATATCTAAGTCCAAGACTTTTTACTGATTACCTTCAGTTACAATCATATATTACGACCAGTGTAACAGCAGCATCAGCAACAGTAGGTCTCAATATACAAAAAGGGAAAAGTAAGATTCTCCGATACAACACAACATACACCAATCGAATTACATTTGACGGAGAAGCTTTGGAGAACGTAAATACCTTTACATATCTGGACAGCATCATCGATAGACACTGTGGATCTGATGCAGATGTGAAGGTGCGGATCGGTAAAGGAAGAGCAACGTGTTTACAACTGAAGAACATCTGGAACTCAAAACAATTATCAACCAACACCAACATCAGAATTTTCAATACAAATGTCGAAACAGTCCTATTGTATGGGGCGGAGACGTGGAGAACAACAAACGCCATCATCCAGAAGACACATGTGTTTATTAACAGTTGTCTACGCAAGATACTTCAGATCCGTTGGACAGACACTATCAGCAACAAGCTACTGTGATGGTAAACAAACCAGATTTCAGTGGAGGAAGAAATCAGGAATAAAAGCTGGAAGTGTATAGGACACATATTGAGGGAAGCACCCAACTGCATCACAAGGCAAGCCCTCATATGGAATCTTGAGGGCTGAAGGAAAAGAAAAAGACCAAAGAACACATTACTCGAAGAAGTGGAGACAGATATGAGAAGAATGACCAAAAATTGGATAGAACTAGAAAGAAAAGCCCAGGAAAGAGTGGGTTGGAGAATACTGGTCGTCGGTCTATGCTCCATTGGGAGTAACAGACATGCGTAGTGAAGTAAATACAATCATATATTATCAGAAAGGGTTTTTTTGTGGAGATTTAGTATTTTCATAGTTGAAATCATGAGTCAATTGAAGTTAGACCACCATGGAAAACTTGGGTTCGAATCTCGCGAGGCGGGGTCGTGGATGCGCACTGTTGAGGAGTCCCACAATGGGACGAAACGGCCGTCCATTGCTCCCAGGTTTTCCCTGGTAGTCTAGCTTCAATTGACTCACGCTTTCAACAATCATATATATACTTATATATATTCCATATACTTATCAGGTACAAATCTAGACTAATTAATTATAATGAACTGAACTATTTACATACAAGAAATACATGTGTATCATTAATCAACTGTATAACTAATCTACTTTTTTTTCTTAATATCCCATTAAAAACAAAGTCAGTACTAAATCATAGTTACAGTTTATGATTATTTTGTAATTGACATTTGTAATTTACAATATTGATCAATTACTGGCTCATATATAATGTAACTTACCATCAAAATTCCATTATAATCATTCATACCTTTTTAACAATATACATGTGTGTACCCACACACACACACACACATAACAGTATGTCTAGCTGTAGGCAAATATGTTAAGTATGGTTAAATGCATTCAAACGGTTAATACTTGTAATAGCCATACTAACTACTACTACTACTACTACTACTGCTACTTCTACTACCAATACTACTACTACTATTACTACTACTACTACTACTACTACTACTACTACTATTACTGCTACTACTACTATTACTACTAACTACTACTAACTACTACTACTACTACTAATACTACTTATACTACAATTACTACTAATACTACTACTACTTATAATACTACTATAATATGTGAAATAGTAGTTAGACTATACAATATATAATATTGTTTATTTTTAATGATTGTTTTCATCAATTCAACAATGATTATTATTTTGGCATTAAGTTAGTAGAAAAGAGTAGAAAAATGGTTGATCAGATGAGATGTCTCCAAATATTTGATTATATGAGTCACTAGATATAGACTAAACATTAAATCAATAATTTAATATTTAAAAGAAAAACCCTGAAAGAACAATGAAACTAAGTTTTTACTACTAGGGTTCTATTCTTTGATATAGATAAAATGAACTATGAAACAATTATATTTGTCCTAAACAAACTTGACTATAAGCAAAGATAGATAGTAGCTAGCAGTGGAACCCAGTTTGACGCGCATTTCCTCCTATTTGCGACTTGTCAGCTGGATATACCTGCATCTCAGAGTTGATGTTTATCTTTGCTTACAATACTTGTGAATTAAGGCAATATCGAGGCAATACGCACAGTATGTACATATGCCAATTAGAGACTGACCAGTTGCAGTCCTAAAAACATCAATGGGAAGATTCAAACAAACAATACTAAATGAATTTAAACTTGATTATGCTTCACCAAAGGAATGTAAAATTACGTGCTAGGAAGATAATTTTGTCCGTTCAAATACATTTTGTTACCAATACAACTGAAATAAAATGTTGTATACTTGAGATCATGAGTCAATTGAAGCTAGACCAACATGGAAAACATGGAAGCACAACTTTAAGGCCGTTTCGTCCTATTATATGACTCCTCAGCAGTGTACATCCACGATCCCGCCTCACGAGATTCGAACTCAGGACATGTCAGTCTCGTGCGTGAGCGCTTAACCATTAAACCATTGCGCCGGCATCCAACGGTGTTAATGTCTAACTTCAAACAATCCACGAAATTGAGCATCCATTCACCAATGTCTTCAGTGAGTTGAGATCTCTCAACAGATATCGTTGAACTCCAGTGCCATCCAGGGCTTCCCAGGTTTCCCATGGTAGTCCAGCTTCAATTTACTCATGATTTCAACTATGAAAATACTGAAATCTCCACAAAACCCCTTCCAATTTTACTATATTTAAAGTTTGGATTGCTGTTAACTTACCAACAGATCAAATTATAATGGTCTTAAAACAAACACTATAACCATTTTAAAAAATCATCCAACATGTATAATCATTACATCATAATTCCATTGTATTCAATGGCTTGTTCTCGTGGACTAAATATGATGATTTTTTGTATGAGTTCCAAGGCGTTGCTTATATTGTAGCTTAATCCCTTTCACCCATTGGGATGGAGAATAGTTGTATGAGTTCCCCTACTGGCATCAAGTCCTATCAACTGATAAATAACTTTTAATAAGATGTTGCCAAGTTTTTATTACAGGCTTTTAATTACTATTATCTTATAATGAATACTGTTTTCGTACTGACTGATTGTTTTGTAATATAGTTTACATGGTTCAGTGTATGTTATATCTAGAGCTTTGATTCTTGCTATGCCGCGTACTACTAGACTACTTGAACGATCGAACTAGCAACGTCGCAAGAGAGAAGACAGAATACTAGTAAGTAGGAATTTTATTCCTCAAAACAGTGCCAAATATAGTACAAAAATCTTGTGTATTTATAGTTTTTTGGCTGAAAGTAAATCATCATTTCGGACAGCCAATAGGTACATAGGGGGTCATTCTTATTCTTCCAATAGGAAAGCTACACGTCGACATTCTAGAATGTTCCCTTAGTGGTGATTAGATGGAATGTCTTTGACTGTTTCTGGGCTTCTTGAGGCTTCCTTCAGTTTGCCAACGAACCATCCTCACAGTATACGTTTACCACACTTAATAATAATAACAAGTCTTGTTATACAAATTCACTTGATATATTATCATGTTTATGATCTACTTTTCCCTACTGACATAGACTGTGCTATTTGTTTTGGTGCATTTTGGTGTAATGCTTCTGTCTGATATATATGTCAAAATGTATTTCATTGAATCAAAAACACAGAACAAGTAATTTAGATTTGTGTTTTTTGCCTAGCATTCATGTGACTAGCATCTTAGATTATACAATTCACAATAATATTACATATAGGGTTAGAAATGTTTAAGTTTATTACATAGAAACAAAAAGGAAGTTGGAAACTAGATACAGTTCACTGAACCATATGTTCATGATAATATTTTTTGTTGTTGGTAAAAACAAATGGTAAATGAACTGATTTTATAAACTACTTATTTTTTTAAGTAGTCTAATAATGTACCTATTATACAAAATGATCTTATAATTCATAAACTGAATGTTATATAAATATCAAAAAGACTTATTTTTATAATGATTAATCTAATTATGATTTCAATCAAAAGCATAATAATATACACAACCCCATACGAATACTTACTATGTTCTTACTAGTGACTAGCTTTGTGAGGGAATTTTTGGAGTTCTAGTGAGAAGTCGTGACCAGTGGAGATAATCCATGTCAGGTAGAGACAGGTATCTACCTCAGACAATGAATGAATGAATAAGCAAGATAATAGATTAACTGATTTTAGACATTAACACCGCTGGATATCGGATTAGTGATCTAGAGTTTAAATATTCGTGCGCGAGACCGAAGGTCCTGGGTTTGAGTGTTGTGTGCGGGATCATGGATATGCACTATCAAGAAGTTCCATACTAGGACGAGACGGTCGTCCAATGCTTTCAGGTTTTCAATGGTGGTCTAACATCAATCAGTTAATGATCTCAATCAAAAACATTATAACATCCACAACCCCATGATCTAATCATCTTATCGATTAACGAAATGTTTTTTTCAACTCAACTATTAGTCAATCGAATCCTATCAGTTTAACCTTTTATCTTGAACGTAAGACTAGATTATAGACTGGGTAAAATTACTAAATAAATAAAAATACCTCGTGAGTATCCTGGTGAAAATTAGAACTCAAATCAAGACAGATAGTGAAGTTATACTCTTTTGTTTTACTTTTCATCAATTTACATATCATAGTTTCTAATTGGGGAATATTCATTGATTTAAATATATTTTTAAATATATTAGTGTTTAAAAACATCTCGTTTTCCATGATCTTTTGTTTACATAGACATGAGCCCATTTTGGGAGTCCTTTAGAAATTATTTTAAAATGTTGAGGAAAGATCCCTAATCACCAAACTTTCTCTAGTTAGATCTCAGATACAAAAGATTTGAAGTAGAAAGTCTAGAGAATAATGTTAAATACGATGGAAAAGATTCGTAATTCTTGGTAGTATTCAACCTTCTGTGAGCAATATACAGTTACAAAGCTTTCATTAACTTTCTGGACAATATCATCAGCATTTACATTAAATAGACTTGAGATTTTCTCAATTATTACATCAGCACATTTTTCAGCTACCGATCAGTTATCATGAGGGGTTTTTTAAGATTTTAGTGATTTTATAGTTGAATTCATGAGTTGATTTAAGCTAGACCACCATGGAAAATCTGGAAGCATTAAACAGTCGTTTCGTCCTATTGTGGGACTCCTCAGTAGTACGCATCCACAATCGTGCTCGCGAGATTCGAATCCAGGACATATAAGTCTCGCACACGAACACTTAACCTGTAGACCACAGATCCGGCATCCAACTGTGTTCATGTCTAACTTCAACCAATCCACAAAATCGCGAGACCATCTTCCATTATCTGAGATAGATACTTGTATTCACCCGACAGTGCTTCCAGGTTTTCAATGACGGTCTACTTTAAATCGACTCATGAATTTAACTGTTAAAAAAAACATGTTATTGAGAAATGTAGATCTCAGAAGTTACCCGTTATTTAATCTTCACTAGGATAATAACAGTTGAATATTCATGAAGGACGAAATTTTCTAAGGGTAAAACTGGCCCGTGCTTACAGATTATTTATATCAAAATAATATCTTTCGATTAAACACTTAATCATTTATAAAGGCTTATTCATATATATACATATATCACAATATTCATAAGCAAGTCAGTCACTGCTTGAATAGGCTATAACACTCTCAAATTGCTTCAATTACAGATGTGGTGTATATTCCATGCGAGTTATAGAAACATATTTGAAAATTTAATTATCAAAATACGAATCATCATATTTCTTTTTGTACTGTTTGTTTGAAAATTCCCATTGACAGGACTGTAATTGTTCAGTCCCTTATTGGTATATGTGCATCCTGTTCGGATTGCCTCGATATTACCTCCAATCACATGCATTGTAATCAAAGATGGATGATGATTAACAGTGGAATCCAGAATGTGTGTTTTGTCCTATTTGAGACAATCGATTTCAGTTCTAAATGTCAATAGGAAGGTTAAAACAAACAATACAAAATGAATTGAAACTTCATCCCATTACACAAAGTAGTGCCTACCTGAATACAGTAGCTAAGTAGATAACGTGATGGCTTTTGAATTGAACAGTACTGGTGTATTGTGGTCTACTTATATCCATATAAGCAGTATATGATGATTGTTAGACATAGAATGTATTTTGGCAGAAGATCGATAAGGAACGAACAGGAATGAAGCGCAATTGGTATGAAAATGCATGAACAATGAAACCGGAAAGACAGACGAATATTTGCAGAAGGAACAGTTAAGAATGAGACAGTTGATTGGTTTTTTGAAAATAACTGTTCACTGTATGGTTATCAGAATTTAATGAGATAATCTGCAAATTGTGCTTAAATACATTCAATTGTCCCCACCCGTGTTCCTGTTCACTACACTGGGTTCGAATCCCACAGTAAACATCAACTATATGATGCAAGTACATCCAACTGACGAGTCCCAAAAAGGGACGAAACACGTGTCCTAGTTTTCATAACTAGCCACCACCCAACTTTACCGAAATATTTAAACTTTAAACTGTCAAATATGTCTATTATCTAAAGTTCTAAAATTTTTTTTTTGAAATATGTGCCAAAACTTTCTGTTTTATTTATATACTACTAACAAAATTAGTTACTATGAATGAACTACTCACGTGAAGTGAATAATATAAACTGTCAAAATATCTCTCTTTTTTGTTGTTGCTTATTCTGTTATGATTTTTCATTATTATTGAATCATGTCAGAATTGTCGTAATTATCTAAATGACTTTTTTATTCAGATGAGATAAACTTTCTGTCAAATAAGTAGTTATGATGGTTTGTTTTTTAAACAAAAAATAGTAGCGGTTCTTAAAATTATTCTGTTCCTGGCTCTTCTTTCTTTTGTCTTTACAAGGTACAATCAATCGTTTTTTACTGGTTTTCCAATGTAAAATAAGTATTTATTTATTTATTTAAACACATGAATATTGGTACAAAGGGGGCATCAGATACATTTGCACCACACAAATCTCATTTGATTTGTGTGGGGGCTGTGATACCGCTCAGGTGTCCAAACTGAAGCAGGTGGTTTTCTTAGGGCGCCACACTCGGAGCCTTTGACCTAAAGATCTGATTCACAAGGCAGTGTAGCATCGTGAGGAGATGCAGTCCCATGGTAGCCGATGGTCAACGATTGATTCATAGGCCATTTGTTCCTTCAGGATCCTGGGGCCCATATGCACTATTGGTTTGGAATGAGGGTTTTCCAACTCATCTAGGTGAACTCGCCGTGTCCACCAACCCGGTTAAAACGCCAGACACTTGCTTTTCGTCCTCTCACTTTCGTAAACAACACCCCCGCCACGAAAAGGCAATGAGTAGGATTTCTCTGGTAGAGGCTATATACGCGTGGCTAAATGAGAGCATTTCGAGAGGGAGAGCGGACTCTCCCCACTCTCGGTTGTACCAGGGCATTTGGGGGCAGTTAATTTAACCCTAAAAAACTGTAGACAATCGACCTATAGTTTGGATGAATAAGGGATAAGCTATTAAAAAGGCGCTAAAATCTGTATCTAAAGAAAAACTTTTCACAGTGATTCGCTATTTATCTTAGACTTCTTACTCAGTTAAAAAAATTCCCATGAAAATTAAATTTTGGTATGTGCTACTGATGTCAATGGATATGAGTAGTATGTATCATCAGTGGAAAACGGAATGCCTAGCGGCAGAAGATTGAGAAGATTAAAGAAAAGAGAATGTTGTTATACATAACCTGTTCGATAGTAATTCTGAATTCAAATATTTTTGACTAGTTTTAGGATTTAGTCAGAATATTTTCAAACTAATTCACAGTAGTCTCCAATCTTCAAAGCCACAATGAATGACGAACGAATTCATACCACTTTGAAATTTACAAAAGAAACCATCATTGAGACTGAAATATGTCTAGATTAGCAAAACTAAACTCCAGTTGATACTATTTTTAAATCATAAAAACCTACCTAGTAGACATTAGTCAACTGAAAAACATAGACATTCTCTACACTTTGGTAGCAATAAGAGTACTGTAGCTTCAATTTCAATAAACCTGATACATAACTTTTAATTTCTTTCAAAAATATACTTCCAAGTTCATACAGTTACTTAGTATGCTGTAGTGTCGGTTGCTAAGTTAAACCCATTAACCTTATTCTAGCTTCTGGACAGGCCAATTTATTCATTCTTCTTGAGTCACATCTTGACTTTGTTAATCATTTACTTATAAACCTTTAGTGTTTTTATATGAGCGAATATGTGTGCACACTTCTTATCCTATTCATCACATGTCTGTAACTTATTTTTGTGTGACTATAAATATCGATTAACGCTTAGTTAAATCGAGTCGGCTCACACACCTTCTCCACTGCTCGTCCTTTCGTTTCGCTTCACTCTCTCTTCTTCACTTCCTTCACTTCGTCTCTGATTGTCTGTTCGAGATCCATTCTCGTATTTCATTTATTTAATTCCGTTATTCACCAAAGCTATTTAAGTCGATTAAATATACAAGGATAGCCAACATCTGTATTCTTATGACAATCAGTATACAATTCCATGGGAGTCAGATCCTAAGGTCACAAAAATACTTCTAAATAAAAGAGATTCTTCTTTGTTGCTAATTTTGACTAAACATATTTCAGAACTATTATCTAATCAATATATATAATTTCAATAGTTGAGATCATGAATCAATTGATGCTAGACCACCATAGAAAACCTGAAAGCACCTCTTCTGCTACTAATCAACATATGCTCACTAGTGACTGGCTTCAAGAGGTATTTCTCGGAATTCTATTGAGAAGTAGTGACTAGTAGAGTTCAACCAGGCCTGTTGTGAGATATTAACTCACAGAAGACAATGGTGAAATGGTTGCTCAATTTCATGGATTAGTTGAAGTTAGACATTAACACCGTTGCATACCGGTTCAATGGTCTAGAGTTTAGGCATTTACATCTTAATATAACCACAAAATAAAAGTTGGGTTTCAAAGAAAAAAGAACAAAGTCTAAGTTTTTACAATTGATTAATCCCTGGATGATGATCAATATCATGTATATCAAGTCCCTTCTTAATGCAGATTGATTCCCATCGACCATAGAGCATCAGTTCCCTCAAGATTACAAGTACACTTTGCTGATGAATACGAAGTAACTCAAAACTTTAGTCCAGAGTTTTTCTTGTTCACTACCTTCAACCACTATCTACATATAAAATGAAAGGAATATAACATTGAATATTCTAAATAAAAAACAGTAAAAATATTTTAATTGTATACATAAATCTTTTTTTTTTCAACTTATCAAAACCAGCACACTTTCATATATCTAAATGCTGGTAGAACCAGCTACAACTACGTTTATGTATACTACTACTACTACTACTACTACTACTACTACTACTACTACTACTACTACTACTACCACTACCACTACTACCACTACCACTACTACTACCACTACCACTACCACTACTACTACTATAACACAATAATAGAAATCACAGTAATGATATATTACTTGTCAAGTAGTATACCATAATAAAATGATGACATGAACTATGTATTTTACATATATACATATTAGTTGTGTATATAGTTTCTTTGCACTTTTTTTGTTTTTGTTTGACTTCATTACTTTCTATGATGGTCTAAGGTCAAGATATGAATCAAATCAAAGATAGTTATGAATGAAGTAGTAGTCATAACTGAATTTATTCTTGTTTGATGATGATTTCATTGTCATTATTATTCTTTTTGATGTTATAAGAATGAGTAATATTCATTCAACTTTAATCTTAGATACTATAGAGAGTTGAAAAGAATACAGATACAGATAAATTAGAACCAAACACACAATCTAAACTACTTTTATCTTCTATATATATGGGTATATGTATATATATATACTACTTATATTATGTTTATTTATAATATACTGAAATATATTTCATTAATATTACAGATCAAATAGAAAGTATTCCGGTGAAAAAAAGAGAAAGAAAAGAGAAAGAATGTTAACTATTATTCTAAGTAATTAATAAATCATTACACAAAAAGTTATCAGTTATGACAATGAATAAGTAGTGTAATATTTAAGATCAAAGGTTTGATTTATATTTATTGTCAGAAGGGGTTTTTGTGAATATTATAGTTATTTTGATAGTTGAAATCATGAGTCCATTGAGGCTACACCACCATGGAAAACCTGGAGGTACTGGAAAACCGTTTCGTCCTATTGTGTGACTCCTCGGCAGTGCGCATTAACGATCCCGCCTCAAGAGATTTGAATCCAGCACCTATCAGCTTCGCGCCGTTGGATGCCGGCTCAGTGGTCTAGTGGTTGAGCACTGAGTAGTCCCATAATAGAACGAAACAGCCGTCCGGTGCTTCCAGGTTTTCCATGGTGGTCTCGTCCTATTATGGAACTCCTCAACAGTGCGCGCCCACGATCCCGCCTCAAGAGATTCGAACTCAGGACCTGTCAGTTTCGCGCCGTTGGATGCCGGCCCAGTGGTCTAGTGGTTAAGCGCTGAAAAGTCCCATAATAGGACGAAACGACCATTCAGTGCTTCTAGGTTTTATATGGCGATCTAGCTTCAATTGATTCATGATCACAACTATCAAAATAACTATCATATCCACAAAACTCCTTCTGATAATAAAGTAAATCATTTTGTTAATCAAAGATGTACAGTAGCTAGCAGTGGAATCCAGGACGCGCGTTTCGTCCTAGTCGGGACTTGTCAGCTGGATGTACCAGCATCTCAGAGTTGATGTTCACTCTGTTATGAAAAATAAACTTATGGGAAAGAAAGCAGAATATTCTATTCTTGTCACTATGATGATTTATATTGCTTTAATTCGTGTGTGAATTAGTTACTAAGTCGAATTTCATGTTTATTGTATGTTAATTTGGAGATACGTGACTTTAACAAGAAACATCTACGTAAATAATTTATTTATTTATTATTTCATGAATATAAATTGACTGAAAAAGAAAACAACTAATTGTTTTCAATGTAATTTCATCTTTATAACAACAAAGTATAAGCCATTTGTTTTCTGTATCAAAGCAAAGATTATATTTAAAGTAGGGAAAGCAATAGGACGTGACAATATATCAGCTGAAGCTCTGAAGTCAGACATTCAAGTAACTGCAAACATGCTTCACCTTCTATTCAGTAAGATTTGGGATGAGGTACAAGTGTCAACAGTCTAGAAAGAAGGATATCTTATCAAGATATCAAAAAAGGAGATCTGGGCAAATGTGAGAACAATAGAGGCATCACCCTACTAGTGCTACCAGTAAAAGTTTTCAACAGAGTGTTGATGAACTGGATGAAAGATTCAGTAGACGTCCGACTTCGTGATCAACAGGTCGGATTCTGTAAAGATCCGTTGTACACAGATCAGATTGCGACACTACGGATCATCGTTGAACAATCAGTTGAGTGGAACTCATCACTATATATCGACTTCAATGACTATGAGAAGGCGTTCAAAAGTGTGGACAGGGGGACCTTATGAAAACTTCTTCGACACTATAAAGTACCTGAGAAAATCATCAACATTATCCTGAATTCATACAACGGATTACACTACATAGTCGTGTACGGAGGACAGCTGACAGATGGATTCCAATTGGAGACCAGTGTCAGAAAAAGCTGTTTACGCTTGCCTTTTCTCTTTATTCTAGTGATTGATTGGATTATGAGAACCTCAACATCTGAGAGGAAACACGGAATACAGTAGTTAGGTTGGATGCAACTAGACGGTCTGGACTTCGCAGATCAAATATCTCTTCTATCCCATACACACGAGCAAATACAGATGAAGACAACCATTGTAGCAGCAACCTCTGCATCAGTAGACCTCAACATACACAATAGAAAAACTAAGACTTTGAAACACAATATAGAGAACACCAACTCAATCACACTTGATGGAGAAACTCTGGAATAGGTGGAACTTTCCACGTACCTGAACAACATCATCGACGAACGTGGAGGATGAGGTGTAGATGTGAATACGAGGATTGACAAAGTGAGAACAACATTCCTACAATTGAAAAACATATAAAACTCAAAACAACTGTCTGCCAATCAATATCAAAGTCACAAGCTTCAACACGAATATCAATACAGTTCTACTGTACGGGGCTGATAGTTGAAGAACCACCACAACCATCGTCAAACAAGTACAAGTATTTATAAACAATTGTTTATGCAAGATACTCAATGTCCGTTAACCGGATACCATCAGCAACAGCCTACTATGGGAGAGGACAAAGAAACATTCATCTGAAGAGGAAATTAGGAAAAGATGTTAGAGGTGGATAAAACATATATTAAAGGAATAATCAAACTACATCACTAGGCAAATCCTAACTCGGAATCGTGAAGGGAAACAGAAAAGAGGAAGATGAAGGAACAAATTGTGTCAGAAACTGGATGCAGACATGAAAAGGGTGAATATCAACCGTAAACAAATGTAATGATTTAACGAGGACAGAGTTGGATAGAGAATGATGATGAGAGGCCTATTCTCCTCGACGGTGGTCAAATACGATGCAATAACTCACATATTTTAAATTTTTCAATATTCTACCGTTTATTTCGAATGAAACCATATTCTTACAAATGCAGATTAGTATACTTTTTCCAAATTTATCATCTGTAATAATCTAAATATGATACTATTCTCATTATATAAAAATTCCTCTGACAATGATCTTTCTATCCTCGGTTTGTTAAAATATGATATTATCTGTTTTGACCTTAAAAAGCGCATTACTTACTTGATACCATTCAGAATAATAAAGAGAAAGCATAACACTTTATGGTAATACTGTTAGATAAGATTTAAGCCTGTTTTACACCATTTCAAACTGCCTCTTTAGAGATATTTCTTTCAATGAATGGATAATCTTAGATTCTATCTTGTTAGATAGTTTTTCCTAATCCAGAACAAAATAACTATCAAGATCAATCTTTTACTGAACAATTCAATGTAACTATTATAAATCTTGATTTCAACGGTTTTGTAACCAAACTAATAATTTTTTAAACGACTAACCATATGGCTATTACTTTTGACTATAATTTTATTACAACTGTTGCTGCTACCTTGACGTGTTGGTCGGGCTTGCCTATCGTGATGAACCGATCAAGCTGTACTGGCTGGAGCAATCGTTCCTCAAGTTCCTACCATGCCAGGCAGGTCGGTTGAAGAGCGGTAAGACTAAAAGCAGCAAACTCAAGGTCCGAAGGCGAAGTCATACTGCTGAATGTACAGAGGTGTGACGGTAGTAAGGTGTTTCCTTCAGACAGCCAGCATGACAGCGATGCTGCCTTCCCACAATGAGGGGTGGGATTAGAAAAGGTCGACCCTACAGATGCACACCTCGCCTTATCCCACGGATATCCGTCTCCGGCGTTAAGGTCCCAACAAGTACAGAGCTAACACAAAAACTACCCACAAAAAGGTCGTGTGTGACCGACCTCAAGAAGTTGTCACTTGGGCACTGTGGTTATGCTCTCAGGTCATTAAGACCACTTCTAATCCCATTTCCATTTCAGGTACCACTAGAAGAACCTTTCCACGGTATGGGCAACTGGGAAGTGATAACTGCCCTCATACCTCTGACAGCACTGAAGACCACTGACTAAATATTCTGAAGGGTGTTTTGTAGAGATTTTAGTAATTTTTCATATAGTTGAGGTCATGAGTCGATTGAAGCTAGACCACCATGGAAAACCTGGAAGCACTGCTTTAAGGCCGTTTCGCCCTATTGCGGGACTCTTCAGCAGTTTATATATAATGAAACTTTCTTCATAACTATGACTAGCCTATATAGCTGAGTTTCATTTCTATTAATAAGAAATCTTAACAAATAATTATCATTTAATAACCATTATACTTTATACAATGATTTATATCATGTAATAGATCAAAACATTTTACCGACTTCAGAATATTAAGCATGCATCAACATGTAGCTTATCAACATGCAATGAAATGAAACCAACTCTATTTAACCCACTTATAATACATAGTAATATATGAGATATCGATCACTGTTTTCTACTTATATCTAAGGTCAACACATAGTTCACAAAAAGGAAAAAAAAGAAAAGAAAAGAAAAGTTGATCCGTAAACTGATTACAGTAAATGAATATCATATACCTTGTTTAGTATGTAAATATTAATGAATTAGTAAATGTTAATTATTACTTTTTTTTTGGGGGGGGGTATCAATAGGATAATTGGTTTCCATTCATTCATTAAAATTATTCTTTGAATTAAAGGTGATAAATCTATACTTCTTTTTATGTAACATTTAGACCATAGCTCTATAGAAACAATACAGATATAATCTAGTTTATAAAACAATCGTTTTCCTTGAAAAAAAGCTTAGACCAGATTGACAGGCGAAACGTTGGATTTACTTCAAATTTATCCGCTGAGATTTTGCAAAATATATTCTTCCTATTTAATAAATCATTGATAAATATTATCAAAATATTGGTACATCGTTATAACAATGAACTATGAAACATTAAACCTGACAAGTTAATTGAAATAAAAGAATGATTTATAGTTGAAATCATGAGTCAATTGAAGCTAGAACACCACAGAAATCCTGGAAGTATTGGACAACCGTTTCATCCTATTGTGGGACTCCTCAGCAGTGCGCACTCACGATTCCTCCAGGTGAGATTTGAAACCAGGACCTATCGGTCTCGCGCGCGAGCGCCTAACCATTAAACCACTGAGCCGGTATCCATCAGTGTTAATATCTAATTCAACCGATCCACGAAATTAAGTAATCATTCATCAATGTCTTCAGTGAGTTGATATTTCACAACAGATCTGGTTGAACTCCACTGGTCACTGCTTCTCACTAGAACTCCAGGAAATACCTCATGGAGCCAGTCACTAATGAGTATATGATCATTATTAGGAGGGGGTTTTGTGAAGATTTTAATAATTTTATATGGTTGAATTCATGAGTCAATTAAAGCTAGATCACCATGGAAAACCTGGAAGCATATGACAACCATTCCGTTATAGTATAGTACTCGTGATCAGTACGCATCCACGATCCCGTCTGCAGGATTCAAATCTAAAATCTACACAAAACCTTCTTTTGATAATTGATATATATTTGTATTTACTCA
The DNA here is from genome assembly GCF_000237925.1 of Schistosoma mansoni. Classification (NCBI taxonomy): domain Eukaryota; kingdom Metazoa; phylum Platyhelminthes; class Trematoda; order Strigeidida; family Schistosomatidae; genus Schistosoma; species Schistosoma mansoni. Next base: position 298,887 of record NC_031502.1, on the reverse strand, counting down.
TATTTTAGATCAATATTGCACACTTGATTGGTAAAATCTGTCATTAAACCTTAACTAATTAATAGGTATCAATGCCAAGGTTGGATTTGATAGTTTTAAACAAATTGAGCATTAAATCCACTTAGTATTGTTTGTTTGAATCTTCCCATCGATGTGTTAGGACTGCAACTGGTCAGTCTCTAATTGGCATATGTGCATACTGTGCGTATTGCCTCGTATTGCCTCCACTGCTAGCCACTATCCATCTTCGCTTATCAAAATTGAGCATTAGTTAGAGAGTTAATAGTAAATATATTTTCTTCTCATATTTCAATGAGTAGAAAAATTGTATTTCTGATGTTTCATGACTTAATGTAAACCACTTCTTCAGATTGGACAGATAACCGAATTAAATTAATGCAAGCTTAAATAGTACAAAGGGAACTATCTTTTGTTACTATTCAATAACATCTAATAAATGTTTTCGTCGTTAATCTAACAAAAAGTAATAACAAATTAAATATTGATGGAATTGAAATATTGTTTCTCATACCTTTATAATTTCTTATTAGGAAACATTAGGAAAACCAGGTAATATTACATCATAACCTCTAAATGCCCTGGTACTGCCGAGAGTGGTGAGAGTCTACCCTCCCTCTCGAAATGCTCTCACATGGCCACATGCATACAATCACTGCCAGATAAGTCTTACTCATTGCCTTCACCTAGCGGGGGTGTTGTTTACGAAATTGAGAGGACGAAAAGCGAATGTCCGGCGCTTTAACCGGGTTGATGGACACAGAGATTTCACCTAGGTGAGTTGGAAAACCTTGATTTCAAACCAATAGTGCACATCGGTCCCAGGATCCTGAAGGAGCAAATGGCATATGAACCAATTGTTGGTCACCGGCTACCATGGGACTGTATCTCCTGACGTTGCTCCACTGCCTTGTGGATCAGACCTTTATGTCGAAGGCTTCAGGTGTGGCCTCCCAAGAAAACCACCTGCTTCAGTTTGGGCACCAGGTAGTATCACAGTCCTCATACAAATCGAATGAGATTTGTGCGGCGGGGGCATATGTATCTGTTGCCCCTTTGTACTAATATTTATGTGTTCAAATAAAAAAGTAAATAAACCCTTGAAGTCTTGATTCACTAGCGACACATTATGACTAATTTGTCAGTTTTCAATGATTTATATTAACTAACCTCTGTTATATGATGTAATTCACATTCAATGTATTCCATTTGTTATAATCTCACTCCTATTTAATTAACTCTACACAAATTAGAGATTACCATTAGAACTTTCTGATAAGACAGTCTAAACTAAAACTTAAACAGCTGTTTATCACAAATTCTTTTTCCAGTACTTGATACTACTAGTTTATGATAAATAGTATTGGAAAATTCTTGATAACAATTTGCAATGATTAAATATCATACTACTAATAAATCAAAATAGAACTTAAATGATTATCTTATAATCCATCTGGTTTATAGTTTGATAAAATTTATCACTCCGTTTATTGATACTATTATTTCATACCTGGACTAAAATACAGTAATACATGAAACTAAGATACACATAGATCTAGGATTTACTTGAACAATATCCCATAAACCTAGTGTAAGGACGGCTCGTTGGTAAACTCTAGGAAGCCTTAAGAAGCCCAGAAAGAGCCGGACATATTCCATCCAATCACTGCTAGGGGAATATTCTAGACTGTCGACGTGTAGCTTCCCCATTGGATGGATAAGAATGACCCCTATGGGCCTATAGGTTGACCGAAATGATGATTTACATTCAGCCAATAACTTTAAATACATGAGATTTCTGTACTATATTTTGACATTGTTTTGGGGAATTAAAGTTCCTACTTACTAGTCTTCTGTTTTCTCTATTGCGACGTTGCGGGTTTTATTGTTCAAGTAGTTTAGTAGTACGCGGCATAGGAAGAATCAAGGCTCTAGATATAACACCTATATTTGATTTAAATTATATCCTATTTATGAGAAGCAAAGGCAGTTAATAGAATGTATATTAACTATCCTATAATCAATTTTGATGGTGGTTAATTTTGGTTAAGTTACTTAACAGACACAAAAAGTTACAATAAAAAAATACGTAATTAATAACAACATGAAAACATATTACTTACTTACATACTTACGCCTGTTACTCCCAATATACCATAGGCAGCCGACAAGCACTCTCCAGCACACTATGTCCTGGACCTTCCTTTCTAATTCTATCCGACTATTGTTCATTCTTCTCATATCTGTTTCCAATTCTCCGAGTAATGTGTTCTTTGGTCTTCCTCTTCTCCTTTGACCTTCAGGATTCCATGTAAGGGCTTGTCTTGTGACAGGGTTGGATGCTTTCCTCAATATGTGTCTTATCCACTTCCAGCGCTTCTTCCTGATTCCTTTCTCCACTGTAATCTAGTTTGTTCTCTCCCACAGTAGAATGTTACTGATAGTGTCTGTCCAACGGATCCGAAGTATCTTGCGTATACAACTGTGAATAAACACTTGCATCTTCTGGATGATGGCTTTCGTAGTTCTCCAGGTTTCCGCCTCATACAGTAGAATTGTTTTGACACTTGTATTGAAAATTCTGATGTTGGTGTTGGTTGATAATTGTTTTGAGTTCCAGATGTTCTTCAGTTGTAAATATGCTGCTCTTACTTTACCGACCCGCTCCTTGATATCTGCATCAGATCCACCGTGTTCATCAATAATGCTCCCTAGCTATGTTAAGGTTTTCACATCCTCCAGAGCTTGTCCGTCAAGTGTAATTCGGTTGGTGCATGCTGTGTTGTATCAGAGAATCTTGCTTTTCCCTTTTTGTATATTGAGACCTACTGTTGCTGAGGCTGTTGCTACACTGGCCGTCTTCTCCTGCATTTGTTGTATGAAAACATATGGCGAAAGTTATTTGTTATTTCAGAGAAAATATGACAAAATTAGGGATTAAGAATAAGTATGTATGAATAAATAGATACATAGATATCATATAACCCTAACTTGTGCTTGTAAACAAGTCATAAATCAAAAAAAAATTAAATTTGCCAACAATATTCACCTATAGTTGCTCGATTTCACACATTGACCACAGTTGATAATTATGATAATTGCCTACTAGTAATTTGATCATATTTGAATACTGATGTATAGCAACCTAAGTAGAAACAGGTAGTACAAATAATGTATAAACTAATTAGAAATGTTTTACTATAATCGTCTAAACGTTTCTTTTCATATTTTAATCAATCAATAGTAAATTAGTAACTAACTGAATTTATTGATGCGTAGTGCTAAGGAGTCCCGCAATAGGACGAAACGGCCTCAAAGTAGTGCTTCCGGGTTTTCCATGCTGGTATAGCTTCAATTGACTCATGATCTCAACTATATTAAATAAAGTTTACCTATTTGTTTGGATCTTTAAAACAGAATATTCATAGTTGAAATCATGAGTCCATTGAAGCTAGACCACCATGGAAAACCTGGAAGCACTGGTCTATCGGTTAAGTGCTCTGGCGCGAGACTGTTAGGTCCTGGGTTCGAATCTCGCGAGTGTGGGATCAAGGATGCGCACTGCTGAGGTGTCCCATAATAGGACAAAATGGCCGTCCAGTGCTTCTAGGTTTTCCATGATGGTCTAGCTTCAATTGACTCATGATTTCAACTATGAAAATACTGAAATCTCCACAAAACCCCTTGTGAAAATAGAATATATTCAAATAATAGATGTTCTTTAAATTCAATTAATCTATCTTAGATTGATTTTTTTTTGTGAATCTCATTAGTGATTCCGTTTTTTATGTTACTTTCATAACGTTAAGTTGCTAATCATTCAATGAACCTTTCGTTTTCTAATATTAAATCATTATTCCTTACTTTTTTCCGGCTATACTTCATTATCATCTTTTATTTTTGAAAAGTTCTTTCATATATGTAGAATTGAATAATATAAAAAAAAATGGGGGGGGGGGTAAAAACTGTTTGTTTGTTTTTTTACATGTAAAGTCCTATATTTTTCTTCTCAAAGTGAGTTGTGTTTTTTTTTCAAGTAATGAAAGAGTTCCGATCAAAATGAATCTAGAGATTGTTGTTTTAGGGAACTATTAGGAAAGAAACAACTTACAACAGGTACACATATATACAACATAGCTCTTCATTCAAACGTTTACCATTTTACAACTGTACACCTAATTTGATGGTTTAATAATAGGCATATACTAGCAGTACATTTAGTTATGTAATGTTGTTAGAATCTGCTCACATTTTATATGTTCGTATATCGGAAGAAGGATAAAAGGTCTTGAAATTTATGTAATCAGAGTGTTCAGTAGATTAACAAGTAGTAAAGCATAATTGGGTTCGAGTCCCAGAGTGAACATCAACTCTAAGATGCAGGTACATCCAGTTGACTAGTCCCAAATAGGACGAAACGCACCTTGTCTTGGATTCAACTGCTAGCCACTGTCGATCTTTGCTTATAATGTTTGTTTGTTTTTTTACATGTAAAGTTCTATTTTTTCTTCTCAAAGTTAGTTGTTTTCTTTCCAAGTAATGAAAGAGTTTCGATCTAAATGAATCTAGAGACTATTGTTTCAGGAAACCATTAGGAAAAAAGTCAACTTACAACAGGTACACATATACACAACATAGCTCTTCATTCAAACGTTTGGCCTATATATATGTATATACATTGTGTTTTTAGTTTAATTTCCATTTTGCAACTGTACACCTAATTTGATGATTTAACAATAGGCATATAATAGCGGTAAATGTAGTTATGTAATGTTCTTGGAATTTACTCACATTTTATATGTTCGTATTTCGAAAATAGATAAAAGTGTTTTGTGGATTACTTATATCCACATAAGTAGTATATGATGATGGTCGGGTATAGAATGTATTTCAGTGGAGGATCGATAAAGAAAGAACGGGAACGAAACGAAATTGGTATGAAAATACATGAATAATGAAATCAAAGACGACGGACTGATATCTGCAGAAGGAACAGTCAGGATTGAGATAATTGATTGATAGTTTGCAAATTAACTGTTTAATGTATGGTTGTCAGATTTTAGTGAGATATTCTGTAATTCGGTGCTTGAGTGCATTTGTTTGTCCCTACTCGTGTTCTTGTTCACTGTAAAAGGTCTTGAAAGTTATGTAATCAGAGTGTTCAATAGAATAACAAGCTATAAAGTATAACAATATATATTTGTATTGTTCATTGTATAGCATAGATCCAAAAGTACTTTAGAATTTAACAAAAAGAAAGAAATAATTAGTGGAAAACGCTTTATGTTGATAAGTTACTTAGGCCTGTTACCCCTCGGGGTGGAGCATAGGTCACCCACCAGTATTCTGGATCAAACTCTGTTCTTTGCAATTCTTACCACTTGTTTCCAGTTGCTATTCATTCTTTTCATATCGGCTTCCAATTCCAGATGAAGTGTGTTCTCCGATCTTCCTGTTTTTCCTTTCCCTTCGGGATTCCAAGTTAGCACTTGGCTTGTGATACAGTTTGATGATTTTTTCAATGTGTGTTCTATCCACTTCCAACGTCGTCCCATAATTTCCATTTAGATTGGAGGCTGATTTGTTCTGTTTCACAGTAGACTGTTGCTGATAGTATCCGGTCAACGGAAATTGAGTATCTTGCATAAACAATTGTTTATAAACACTTGTACTTGTTTGATGATGGTTATGATAGTTCTACAATTATCATCTCCATACGTTAGAACTGTCTTGACGTTTGTATTGAAGATTCTCCTATGTATCAATATTATTTAAGAAACCATTATCTTATCCTTATCATTATGCAAATGTAACTTTTTTAAACTTGAACCACCAAAACCCGTTTTATCTCATTATTAATAAGATTGATAAGTGAACATGATCATCAACTTGCTATTTAGGCACAAATAGAAATACAAATATATAAAGTTCCCTGGTTTAAACATCATTTTCACTTACATCTCTATAAAGTAGTCATTACCAATACTCTTCGTCATTCTCTAAAATCTATGTTTATCATCATTAAGGCATCAAACGAATTGACCCTGAAAACTATCACTAGAATCTGTAAGAGTTACGTGTTTAAAGGTTAGCGCATAAGTACCATACTGAATTTCAATGTGCCTAGTTTAATTTAATTTAATCTTTTATGTAATCCCTTCTTTGGTTTTGATTAATGAACCATTTCAGATTTGTTTTTCCTTAAAGCATATCAATCCCATTAGATATGTATAAGTTCAGATTTCAGATTCAAAGTTTATAGATATTATACCCGAGATTCGTATCTGAATTCGAATTGGTTTAGAACTGTATATTGTTGAATAGTAACAAGCCGATAAGAGTAGAGGATATTCGTAGGCTGCTAGTATTCGATCATAGGTGTCTTCGAAGCATTGCTCGTATATCCTGGGACCACCGGGTAAGTAATGTAGTTGTTAGGAAACGGGTACCAGGTAAGGATGGCAAATCGATTGATGAAGTAGTAAAACTTCATCAGTTGAGATGGCTGGGACACGTGTTACGTATGCCCAACCACCGACTGCCCCAACATGTAATGTTTTATGGTGTAGGAGTAGGTTGGAAGAAAGATAGGGGCAGCCAGAGTAAAACGTGGAACAAATCCATGAAGTCACTGACAAGTGGACTGAGCCGTGCTGGTAGATGTAGACTACCTGGTTGTGATTCGCGAGATGATAGCAATCGATGGTTAGAGACCTTGAATGACATGGTCCAAAATCGTTTGCAATGGCGAAGGTGCATCCACTCTTTGTGTTCTGCCAAATTCTAATCTTCTGAATTCTTCATGTCTCTATCATTTTTCGCTTTCCAAATTTATTTCACTGGATTATACTCATTGAATAACATCTTCAAACCCTAATCTTTCACATTATTGCTTATACCCTTACTACTTCTACCACTATGGGATTTGAATCGACAACTGAATCTCTGTGGTAATGAGGTATGACAACTCGGACTGATGTACATACGTACGAAGTTCTACGTTGTGACTGACTGACGACTGATTGACTGAGCTATCATTTCAATTTTTAATGTTATTTAACTTAGGTATACTACTATCTTTAAAGAAAGATTAGTTGCTCATCAGACAAACGTTTTGCTGAAACCTAAATCATTTTTATAAATATAGTCTTTCGATGAATATAAAAGCTTAGATTGTTAATATGATACATGTAGGAATCATTCATTCGCTCGTTTTCTATATAGGGTACACGAACGTACATGTATAAAATAATAGGACGAAATGGCCGTCCAGTGGTTCTGGGTTTTTCATGGTGGTTTTGCTTTAATTGACTCATGAATTCAAATATAGAAATTACTAAATTCTCCACAAAACTCTCATCATTATGTTCTCACCAATGTCTGACTTCAATAGGTATTTCCTGGAGTCTTAGTGAGAAGCCGTGATAGGTGAAGTTCAAACAGGTCTGTTGTAAGATAGCAACTCACTGGAGACAGTAGTGCGATTTCGTGGATTGAATGAATTTAGACATCATTAACACCGTTGGATGCCGAGTCACTGGTCTAGAGGTTAAGCGTTCGCGCACAAGACTAAAGGTCTTGGGTTCGAATACTGCGAGCAGGATCGTGGATACTCACTATTGAGGAGTTCCATACTAGAACGAGACGGCTGTCCAATGTTTCCAGATCTTCAATGATGGTCTAATCTTAATTGATTCATGAATTCAACTATAACTTTTTTCTTCCCGTCGTTAAATTTTTTTTTTACAAAAAGAAAACAGGTGTTGCTATCATAATCATTCTAATCCATTTTATAACTCCACCTATACTGGATAAATAAATGTTTATGATCAATAATAAGCATAGTAACAGGTGTAAAAATATTAGTTAACTGTTTAGAGAAAATAATAGTAAATAGAATAATTACAATAATCATGTCTATATACCCTTTAGCTACTTCAACTTTTTATTAACTATATAATCTTACATATACATATAAATGAACCAGTTTTGATTGTGCATATATATATTACATATCAGAAGGGGGGTTTTGTGGAGATTTCAGTCATTTTATATAGTTGAAATCATAAGTCAATTGAAGCTAGACCACCCATGGAAAACCTGGAAGCACTAGACGACTGTTGTGGGAAATATTTCCTGGAGTTCTTGTGAGAAGCAGTAATCAGTGGAGTTCAACCAGGTCTTTTGGGAGATATCAACTCACTGAAGACATTGATGAATGATTGCTCAATTTCGTGGATTGGTTGAAGTTAGACATTAACACCGTTAAATGTCGTCTCAGTAGTCTAGTGTTTAAGTGCTCGCGCACGAGACTGATATGTCCTGGATTCGAATCTTGTGAGTCGGGATCGTGGATGCGCACTGCTGAGGAGTTCCACAACAGGACGATTTGGCCTTCCAGTGCTTCCAGGTTTTCCATGTTGGTCTAGCTTCAAATTGAATCATGATTTCAACTATATAATATATATTACTTATTATAAAGTTTATAAGATCTCTATAGTTGCTAGATAGTAAGTAATCATTCATAGAATTCATTATATTAAATAAATGAATGTGGTAATATACGTTATATGATTGATTGTTTTTCCCCCAAAATATTGATTTATGTGTATACTTCCTTGTTTATATCTTGTGGTATAAAGGGTGTCTATTTGTTTCTTTAATCAAAATGATTGACATTGTACATAAATCTAATTGAATGTTAACAACCTAAAGTCTTATATCTTTAACTTACCATATGCCTGTACATTACCTGACAAGGTGGTTGTTTTTTTCTTTTTATGCGATCGGTTTTGCATTTATGTGTAAGTTGTACGTGTGTACAACACATATCTAAACAGGATTGTTGCTTTGAATAACAAATAAATATCATGTATGGATCAATGTTAGACCACCATTGAAAACTTGAAAGCATCGGATGGTTGTTTCATCTTAGTATGGGACTCCTCAGGAGTGTGCATTCACGATCCAACATCAAATTGATTTGAACTCGGAACCTTCAGTCTCGTGCTGATATGCTTGATGCTATTACAAGTTCACCTTACTCGGTAAACGGAACGAACGTCAAAGACACAGTGACACGATAGGCTATTCTAATCCATTTTCCCCGGCCCTGCTAACTAGATCAAGAAGTCTTGATGAGATGTAGAGAATGTATTTTACAAGCACCCAGAAAATATGAGGTCACTAAGAGCACAAACCAAGCTTAATTATACAATGATAGAAACGCCCTTGGGAGAGCCACAAAATAGGGTGCTAAAAAAATCCGTCAACCAATGACAGTCAACCGAGCTATCAGAATTGATCTTTATCTTCTTCATGTTCGTTTAGTTTTTTATTAACTGTGATGTTAAATGAATATCCACCTCACTTTCTTATTTACCTACTTATGCCTGTTACCCCTCGTGATGAAGCATAGGCCGACCACCAGCACTCGCCATCTAACTCTGTCCTGGGCAATCATTACAACTTGTTTCCAGTTGCTATTCATTCTTTTCATGGCTGCTTCCAATTCCAGATGAAGTGTGTTCTTTGATCATTCTCTTTTCCATTTCCCTTCGCGATTCCAAGTTAGCGCTTGACTCGTGACACAGTTTGATGATTTCCTCAATGTGTGTCCTATCCACTTTCAATGCATTTTCCTAATTTCCTCTTCAGTTGGAAGCTGGTTTGTTCTCTTCCACAGAATTCTGTTGCTGATGGCATCCGGTATCTTGCATGGACAATTGTTAATAAATACATGTACTATTTTGATGATGGTTATGGTAGTTCTCCAAAAATCATCTCCATACATTAGAACTGTCTTGACGTTCGTACTGGATAGCCGACTCGTCGACCTGGACTCGAACCTAGGCCTTCCACGTGACAGGTGGAGATACTCACTATCGCATAATCGAGGATGAACCTCCGACTGTATGATTTATCCTTATCGAATGATAGATCAGGTTTAAGATAATTACAGAAGCTCTAATGGAGAAGCCAATTGTCATTAATTGATAGTTTTTTATTGTAAAAAGAGACGAACTTGAAAATCCTTCTAAGTTGATTGATTAGATTTTCAACACACAAATGTGAATAATACATATGTTCATAGAATCAAAGAAATTTTTACATAAACCTATGTAATCCATCCAAATAAATTAGGAATTTTCTCTTTTTGAAAATATCGTGCTACTTAACACTCGTCAGCAAGGTGTATCTGTAATCTTGAGGGAAGTGATGCTCCCAAACGGGTTCGATCCTGTGTCACTCAACTTCACAGTCAGATACATTACCACTGAGCAATCCGGGGAGAGACTGACTTCCTGACGAGTGCCAAGTAGCACGAAACCTATGTCCAGGGCTTCTTGTTGACTAATTCCAACCACCATCTTATCTCAACATAGTTCATTCAATATCAAGTCACCTAGACTGGTAACCCCATCGCAACTTAGTCTATAAGATTTGATTTACAATTAGAAGGACCTGAGATACATAATATTGATCACCATCCAATGATCAATCAATTGGAGTTCAACCATGTCTGTTGTGAGATAACAACTCACTGAAGACAATTGGTGAACGGTTGCTCAATCTTCGTGGATCGGTTGAAGTTAGACATTAAGTGATCTATCGGTTAAGGGCTCTGGCTCGAGACTGGTAGGTCCTGGGTTCGAATCGCACGAGTGCGGGATCATAGATGCGCACTACTGAGGAGTCCCATAATAGGACGAAACGGACTTAAAACAGTGCTTCCAGGTTTTCCATGGTGATCTAGCTTCAATTGACTCATGATTTCAACTTTAAAAAATACTGAAATCTCCCCAAAAACCCCTTCTAATTTTAAATAAGTATATTTCTATTTGAATAAAACTATTATACTTAACAATTATTTCTTTTGCTTTGTTTTTCCAGAAATGATTAATCCCCCTCCTGAAACGAATTCCAATTCAATGTATATGAATAATAAAATTGCAAAACTCAATAATGAACAGACATCTTGTTCACAAGCCATCAATATACCTAATGTTACTAACGATAATATGACCATTACTATTGATAATAATAATAATAATGGTAATAGTAACCATGTCCAACAATCTACAAGTCCAACTGAACTAGACAAATCTACCATTATCAATGATATAACCTATGAGAATTATGAGAATAGAACAAATTTAATTGTAAATTATTTACCACAAACAATGTCACAAGAAGAAATGAGAATATTATTTTCAAAAATTGGAAAATTAGCTAGTTGTAAATTAATTCGTGATAAATTAACAGGTAAAGATAGAAATTTTTTGATTAGTTGAGAACATGAATCAGTTACCATGGAAAATTTGGAAGTACTGGATAACTGGTTAGTCCTATTAGAGGGATTCTTCAGTAGTGAGCATCCACGATCACGTCTCACGAGATTCAAATCTAAGACCTATCGGTCTCGTACACGAACGCTTAACCTCTAGACCACTAAGCCGATATCTTACGGTGTTAATGATGTCTAACTTCAACCAATCCACGAAATTGAGCAGCTGTTCACCAATTGTCTTCGGTGAGTTATTATCTCACAACAGACCAGGTTGAACCCCACTTGTCACTGGTTCTCACTAGAACTGCAAGAAATACTTCTTGAAGTCGGTCACTAGTGAGCATATGTTGATTAATATCAGAAGGGGTTTTTGTGGATATTATAGTAATTTCAATAGTTGATTCATGATCTCAACTATTAAAATTACT
>NC_031502.1:257147-286951 GCF_000237925.1 Schistosoma mansoni | reverse complement strand
ACCTATATTTGATTTAAATTATATCCTATCTATGAGAAGCAAAGGCAGTTAATAGAATGTATATTAACTATCCTATAATCAATTTTGATGGTGGTTAATTTTGGTTAAGTTACTTAACAGACACAAAAAGTTACAATAAAAAAATACGTAATTAATAACAACATGAAAACATATTACTTACTTACATACTTACGCCTGTTACTCCCAATATACCATAGGCAGCCGACAAGCACTCTCCAGCACACTATGTCCTGGACCTTCCTTTCTAATTCTATCCGACTATTGTTCATTCTTCTCATATCTGTTTCCAATTCTCCGAGTAATGTGTTCTTTGGTCTTCCTCTTCTCCTTTGACCTTCAGGATTCCATGTAAGGGCTTGTCTTGTGACAGGGTTGGATGCTTTCCTCAATATGTGTCTTATCCACTTCCAGCGCTTCTTCCTGATTCCTTTCTCCACTGTAATCTAGTTTGTTCTCTCCCACAGTAGAATGTTACTGATAGTGTCTGTCCAACGGATCCGAAGTATCTTGCGTATACAACTGTGAATAAACACTTGCATCTTCTGGATGATGGCTTTCGTAGTTCTCCAGGTTTCCGCCTCATACAGTAGAATTGTTTTGACACTTGTATTGAAAATTCAGATGTTGGTGTTGGTTGATAATTGTTTTGAGTTCACAGATGTTTAATATCCCACAAAAACCGTTTCTTATGTTAATCGTTTTCTGTTCGTCTTTTTTTCTTCTCATAACTGATCATGACTTAATGTTCTAGAGGTTAAGTGTTCGTGAGCAATACCAATAGGTTCTGGGTTAGAATCCCACGAGCGAGATCATGGATGCTCAGTGATGAGGAGTCTTATACTGGGATGAAACGGTCATCCAGTGCTTCCAGGTTTTCCATGATGGTCTATCTTTGATTGACTTAAGAATTCAACTATTAAAATTATTACTGGTCATTGATAACTTTATGTTACTATCCTCTTTTTTCAATAGTTGCTTTAAATAAAGGGGGTATGGGCTTCAATTATTTTCGATGCAATCAATCGGACATATTGCTTGGTGTTATTAGAAAAGTGTTTTCGAATTGGGCAATATGTTCAGGGAAAAAACATGTAGACCCTAGATAGTTTAATGTATTAGATACATTATGCTTAGTTTTATGATACCCAAAAATTACCAAAATTGGTGAATAGTTAGTTTGGTCACATGATTGGGCCCTAAATTCAAACTAATTTAGCATACATAAGATCTCGGATAGGAGTTAGTTAGATTACTTACTTACGCCTATTACTCTCAATGGAGCATAGACCGCCGACCAGTATTCTCCAACCCACTCTGTCCTGGGCCTTCCTTTCTAGTTCTATCCAAATTTTGTTCATTCTTCTCATATCTGTCTTCATTTCTCGGTGTAATGTGTTCTTTGGTCTTTCTCTTCTCCTTTGACCTTCAGGATTCCATGTAAGGGCTTGTCTTGTGACAGGGTTGGATGCTCTCCTCAATATGTGTCTTATCCACTTCCAGCGCTTCTTCCTGATTCCTTTCTCCACTGTAATCTAGTTTGTTCTCTCCCACAGTAGAATGTTACTGATAGTGTCTGTCCAACGGATCCGAAGTATCTTGCGTATACAACTGTTAGTAAACACTTGTATTCTCTGGATAATGGCTTTCGTTAGTTAGATAGTTCTCTGAATATATTAAAACAATCAGAACTTAAAGCTTAAGTGTGAATTGATAAAGAACATACACAAAAATATGGTGCCTAAACTTAAACTCAAAAATCAGTATCTTACAATATATTTTCAACTAAACAGTCAGGTATATGGAGAGATCAGAGGAACTTCAATGGGATCCTCTATGTAAGAAACTGTGATACAAATACTTGAGTCCAAAGCTCTACATATAATTAAACCAAAGATTGGAATATGCTGTGTAGATGACATATTGATAATCTTACAAAGAGATAAATTTAAAAATGCTTATTAGCTGATTAACTACATTCTCGATGATATGAAATCTACACGAAGAAGCAGAAAACAAAATTTGATTGTTGAGCCTTTTAACTGACAGAACAAACTCAAGAACTTTGGAGACACAAGTATGTGAAAAACCTCACCATAAGGATCCAATATTAGACTACAACAGTAACAACTCAGCAATTTAAGAATAGGTATGTCCAGAGAACTCAAAAGAGCCGTAGCCCATTGCAGCACTCTCATTAAACAAAAACCCGAAGAAGCATATCTTCAATCCATCTTCCATAAGAATAGCCGCTCCAACAACTTCATCCAAAGATATCTAGCCAATGAATATACTGTCTAAATAACAAATCCAGGAAACCAGGAGATTGACTGATCATCGTACCATACGTGAGAAATATCTTAACAGCATTTAGAAAAATTTGAATTCCTTTGGAACCAACGCCACCCGTAAATTAACACAATCATTTCAACTCCATTCTATTCATACCAAAAGACACGAAGACTAAAGTCAGCAAATTTAGCATCATCTACAAATGATTCGCACCAACAGCGAAAACTAGTACATTGAACACAGTGGATGTACCCTTCACATACACGTAATAAAACTTAGGTTAGCGGTGAGCTTATATGATAAACTATTACTGATAATAGTGTATGCAGTCATACATGGACATGAATTTGATCAGAGAAATTTTGGGCCAAGGAAATTGCTAGAATCAAAAAAATATCAGGACATTCGTATCGATTGGCGGTCAGAAGACACATCAACATAGACATAATCTATGGATTCATATGAAGGAGATTAATCAATTTCGATGGTTTTGTTTTTCAACAATTATCGCTTTCACCTTACAGTATAGTTTCCGAGATGTCCAATGGTAAATATGATGTACAGCTACTTGAAACACTTATTAACAATCATTATTCTACTTGATTTTTTATTCACCAAACCAAACAATCATAGGTTTGATTAGAAAAAGCATGATCGCAGAAACCACAGCAAGTTAAACAATTGTTAAAATTCTAGGTAGAGATGGATGGTGGCTAGCAGTGGAATACAGGACTCACATTTCGTCCTATTTGAGGTGTATCAATGAGAAGATTCAAACAAACAACACAAAATGAATTGAAACTTCACCCTATTACACAAGCTAGTGGCTATCAGGACTCAGTAGCTGAGTGGTTAACGTGATGGCGTTTGAGTCGAACAGTACTGGGTTCGAGTCCCAGAGTGAACATCAACTGTGGGATGCAGGTACATCCAGCTGTTGAGTCCTAACTAGAATGAAACGAGTGTCCTGATTTCCACTGCTAGCCACCATCCATGTTTGTTTATAATGTTTACGACTTGAAGCAATATAGATATAATCCGTACAGGATATACAAATGCTAATAAGAGACTGATCAATTGAAGTCCTAAACATTAATGGGAATATTCAAACTATTAATATAACATGGATTGTTAAAATTATAGAAACCTGAATAAGCATACTTAAACAAGCTATCCCGCTCCGTTCAACTTCTCTATGATTCATCAAATGTATAAATACACTACCCTATAACTAGACTATTTAATTTTTTGTCCTATCTGTATTCCACCTTGATTCATAAAGCCCACTACTTCAAGAACTAGGAGTATTAGTCATTTTCAGAAAATGTAATGATTCTAACTATTACAAGATAAATGAACTGATATTTAAGCATTAGGGGTAACAGGGGTAAGTAAGTAAGTAAGTAAGTAAGTAAGTAACAAACTAGTATTATCCTGGGACATGCGCTATTCATGGATTTAGCTTTTTTATGAACAGATTGATTATTATAGCCATGGGAAATTCACTAACACAAAATCAAACACCTAGAAATTTTAATTCTACTTGGTATCGTTTACTTGGATCTTTTCATTGGTGTTCAGGACTGCACCTGGTCAGTCTCTTATCGGCATATGTGCATCCTGTGCGTATTGCATCGATATTGTCTTGATGCACAAACATTCTAAGCAAAGATGGATGGATGAAACGCGTGATCTGGATTCCATTGCTAGCTACTATCCATCTTTGCTTAGAATCCTATAAATTTTATTTTCACATATTTGATCTGCAGTTTTTTCAAAACTGAAAATAATAGTGAATTTTCATTAACTTTAGGTCAAAGTTTGGGTTATGGATTTGTGAATTATGTAGATGCTTCCGATGCTGAACGAGCAATACGTGCACTTAACAAAATGAGACTACAAAATAAGACAATTAAGGTAAGTTAAATGTTGATCCGTATTGTATTAAGTTAGAGCTAATTCGTAATTTGGTAATTTAACTTCTATATATAACTGAAATATCGACATTCTAAGAATTAAATTAACGTATGGTAGTTGTGTCTATTCAATGTAATCAGTGTAAATCCTGTAAATATCAGGATTCAATCAGTTGATGAGTTAAAAACTAAACACACATGAGACCGGAGCTCCTAAGGTTCGATCTCCAGTGGTGGCATCAATAATCAGTACTGCTGAAAAGTCCTATACTAGGCTGAAATAGTTGATTAGTATTTCTTGGTTCTCAACAATCATTTAACAAAGATTAGTCAATAATATTAACTATGGTAATCATAGAAAACTTAGTGAATCCAACTAAGAACCTGACAGAGTGCTAAACTGAGGTTCGAGGAATTGAAGTGATACCAATTCAGACTAGAACTATCCATGTATCCTTATATAGTTTTTATTGTTCGAAGCTTCGAGAACAGTTAAATTTGACTGGTTTAAATCATAGTTGATCATAGGCTCTGTCAAATGATTTATAACACTAGAAAATATAACCTAGTTTCAAATTTACATCTCTTTCAAGAAAGCCATCCATTATTTCTTTCTAAAAATGATTCTATTTGTGAATATTATCTCCTCGTAACCTTGTTCATTAATTGATTAGTATGATTTAAACTTCGTGCAATTCATACTAATTTGGTGTGTGGCATCAGAGCTTGAAGTCACTAACTTCTAGTCTGAGCCATGTTGTTAGATGCAGACTACTTGATTGGGGTCCGCGTGACTATCCTAACCAATGGTTGGAGACTCTGTGTGACATGGCTCAGAATCGATCACAATGGAGTAGGTGTATACACTATTTATCTTCCCTTAAACCTTAAGATTAAAATTGCTTCATATCTGTCTCTCTTCCTATACTATATGCTTATATACAACCTTTCTTTTATATATTACCACCACTAAATTAACTAATTCTGTGAATTCGGTGTTCATCTTTTTGTGCTAATGAGTGAGGTATGGCAACTATGATCGATGCATATATGTGCCTGGTCCTATGTTGTAACTGACTGACTGGTGTGGGCTACTTATATCAACATAAGTAGTATGTATCGTGAGTCAGGAATAGAATATTTGGTAGCAGAAGATTGAGAAGATCAAGAAGGGAAGAACAAAAACAGAAAACAGTGTGGAAATTCAGGAGCAATGAAATCTGAGATAATTAATGAACATTTTACAAATGAATTATTTGAGTATAATTTTTCTATTTTACCAAGTAACTTTGTAATTTCGTACTAAATCGATAATCGATTGTCCTTACCTATGATCTCATTCTCTACACTACTATTATTATCAGAAGGGTTTTTGCGAAGACTTTAGTAATTTCATAGTTGAAATCATGAGTCAATTGAAACTAGACCATTATAGAAAACCTGGAATCACTGGACGGTCGTTTCGTCCTATTGTGGGACTCTTCAACAGTGTGCATCCACGATCCCGCCTCACGAGATTCGAACCCAAGACCTATCAAGAGATATTTCTTGGAGTTCTAGTGAGAAGCAGTGATCAGTAGAGTTCAAACAAGTCTGTTGTGAGATATCGACTCACTGAAAACAATGGCGACGGTTGCTCAATTTCGTGAATTGGTTGAATTGAGACATTAACACCCTTGGATGCCGGCCAGTGGTTCTAGAGGTTAAGCGCTCGCACGCAAGACTGACAGATCCTGGGTTAGAATCTCGTGAGGCAGAATCGTGGATGCGCACTGCTGAGGAGTCTCACAATAGGATGATTTGGCCGTCCAGTTCTTCTAGGTTTCCCATGGTGGTCTAGCTTCAATAGACTCATGATTTCAACTATAAAACTCCTATTATTATTCCTTAAACAAAAGTAGGACACTACAAAGTAATCAGACATTTCTTTTTATCTAATATACTTGAAGAAGATAATAATTGAATCACTTATATTCAAATATCTTGAGAGGTTTACTTTTTATCTAAATAAGTAAGTAAAACCTCATTCAAACTGTTTACCTTCTATCAACATATTGTATTCGAAACACTTACTCTCAAGGCCCAATTGAAATAAACAATGTTTCAAAGTACCTCCATACTTGAACTCTATCTATTAGGGTTCATCAATCATACTTCACTATTTGAATACACTATGCATTACGAAAAACTAACTTAATTATCCCATTGTATATCAGTATATACTCATATTCATATTACGTTTTGATTTCATAATAACAATCGATGGCATATAAGGATTATTACTAAGGTTTGACTTGATCATTTAAAGTAAATTGAGCATTGAATAGATTGTTATAAGTAAAAATAATAGATTTGTAGATATGCCAATAAGTAGAAAAAATTAGATTCTTTGACGTTTCATAACCCAGTGTAAGCCACTTCTTCAGGATAAACAAATAACCAAAACAAAATGAATTCAAGTTTAAATACTACTGTAGTAAACAAAAAGAAGACGAGTAGGTACAATCGAATGTATTTTGGCATAAAATTACAGAATGTCTCAATAAAATTTGAGAACAATATAGTAGATAGTAAATTTGCGAAATAACAATCCATCGTTTTAAACATGACTGTTCTTCTTGTAAATATCAGTCCATCGTCTCCGATTATCATTGTTCATGCAGTTTCATATCAATTGCGTTTCGTTCTCGTTCTTTCGTTATCAATCTTCTGTTGAAATACATTGAATGCCCAACCATCGTTATATACTACTTGTGTGGATATAAATAGCACACACCATAGTACAACGGAACAACATCAATATTATTTGATTGGTCACATAATATTCTTATTGTTCCGTTGTGCTGTTTAAACTGGGATTAATTTTAATTTGGTTATTTATTCTTTGAAGAAGTGACTTGCATTGAGTTATGAAACGTCAGGAGATGTAATTTTTCTACTCATTGGGATAATACAAAAAGATTTTATCTAAAATCAATGGTATAATTAAATAATATTTATTAGAAGAGGGTTTTGTGGAGATTTCAGTATTTTCATAGTTGAAATCATGAGTTAATTGAAACTAGACAACTATGGAAAACCTCGAAGCACTGGATGGTTGTTCCGTCCTATTGTGGGACTCTCCAGCAGTGCACATCCATGATCCCGCCTCGCAAGATTCGAACCCAGGATGCCGGCTCAGTGATCTAGTGGTTAAGCGCTTGCGCGTGACACTGATAGGTCCTGGGTTCGAATCCTTTTGGTGAGTGATCGTGGATGAGCACTGCTGAGGAGTCCCACAATAGGGCGAAACGGCTTTAAAGCAGTGCTCCCAGGTTTTCCATGGTGTTCTAGCTTCAATTGACTCATGATTTCAACTATGAAAATAATATTTTTCAAGTTGATAATTTGAAAAAAGTAAATACACATTATATTAGCTTTAAATGATTCACTTCGAATATTGACGAACTACTTAACTAATAATATTAAGCTATAAAACTAATCCTTAAATAATCTAATATAAACTCTTACAGTATAACTGATTTCATTCTAAAGAGTCCTGATCGTTAAATAGTTAAATTGGATACATGGATGGATTAATTGCTCAGTAGTCAATCTAATGACAGAGTATTTCACCTTAAATAGTTTAAAACTAGAAGTTAGATATTTTGAAGTTACGGTTATCCTTCGTCATTTTTATTATCGAGAAAATCTTATTTTTATCAGTATGGAGATTGTAGTAATTTGAATAGTTGAATTCATGAGTCGATCTAAATTAGAACAACATTGAAAAACTGAAAGCACTGGATGATCGTTTCCTTTTAGTATGGGGACCCCTGAACAGTGCTCGCCAATGATCTCGTAAGTAGGACTCGAACCCAAGACCTTCAGTTCCACGTGAGGACTCCTATACTAGAACGAAGAGGCCGTCTAGTGCTTTGAGTTTATCAATAGTGATCTAGTTTAGATCGACTCGAGAATTCAACTGTGAAAGCACTTTTTTAATATTATAAGCTTTAGTCTTAGCTTTACATAAGTATACAAAAAAATATGATTTATTGAAAACAACAAAATACAACTAAAACTTAATTTTAATTGACTAAAACCATCTTTACATTAAACACAAATGAACAACTTGGTCTAACGATAGGCGGCCTGCTTAAATATCTGGGCTACCTGTTCCTGTCATCTAGATACTTCAACAAGTTATCTATTTCCTTGTTTGTTTTAATACATCATTATGGCTATTAATCACACAACTTATTCAGGTGCATTTCTGAAAAGTGTACAACCTTTCACTGTAAAGGTTACAAAATACCTAATCAGAGATATCATAGTCGCTGACAATATGCAGAGAAAACAATGTACATTATTCAAATGTTGATTGACTGGGCTGCTGACTTCTTACTGGCGATTACTCAATATTTACCGTCAGGATCGACGAAGAAGTAAGAAACGGAAACTTGTTGAAATACTTTGCTGAGAATTCCATATTGTACCAAAAAATATCATATTGAATAAAGCTAACAATCATAATAACTCCTTTTTAAGATTGATTTCATTAGGTTATAACTATTACCATACATATATAAAGAAATTAAACGTATATAGTTAATCTAAACCTGTTCATTTATCTGACATTCTAACATTAGTCTTACTCTCATTAACCGTCATAACTAGTAATCCTATAAAGGTAACAAATCTATTAATCATAGATTTGTAATGCCAAGTTATAAAGGTTATCAAGCTAATAATGTTATTGTATTTGAAAGGCTACAAGAAAATTCTGCACTTAATTAATTGTTTAGTATAAGAAGGAATGATTATTAATTACTGACAGTTATGACCTTTTATGGTACATCCATCCACCAACATGATCAACATCGTAATTATTAGTCTGGCTACTATTACAATCATTATATAACTAATGAATAACATGTAACCAAAAACCTATACAATTACCATATATACGATTATTTCCTTTTTTCTAAATAGATAGGATTTTTCAGAAGGGGTTTTGTGGAGATTTTAGTGATTTTATAGAGTTGGGATCATGAGTCAATTGAAGCTAGACCACCATGGAAAACCTGGAAGCACCGGACGGCCGTTTCGTCCTATTAGGCTCGAGACTGGTAGGTCCTGGGTTCGAATCTCGCGAGACGTGATCGTGGATGAGCACTGTTGAGGAGTCCCATAATAGGACGAAACGGCCTTAAAGCAGTGCTTCCAGGTTTTCCACGGTGGTCTAGCTTCAATTGACTCATGATCTCAACTCTATAAGATAGGATTTTATTCTTTACCATATGTGTCATCTAATCACTTATTATAACCTAATTATTTCGTTTTTTTCTTTACTATAAATGGTTATGATCAGAAAGTGGTTTTGTGGATATTATAGTAACTTAATAGTTGAAATCATCATATGCTCACTAGTGACTGGCTCCATGAGGTATTTCCTGCGGTTCTAATGAGAAGCCGTGATATATGGAGTTCAACCAGGTCTGTTGTGAGAAAGTAATTCATTGAATACAATGGTGGATGGTGGAGCTATTTTGTGGATTGGTTGAATTTAGACATCATTAACACCGTTGGATATCGGCTTAGTGGTCTAGAGGTTAAGCGTTCGTGTAAGAGGTCGATAGGTCTTAGGTTTGAATCTCGTGAGTCGGAATCGTGGATGGGCACTGCTGAGATGCCCTACAATAGGACGAAACGGCTTTCCAGTACCTCCAGGTTTTCCATGGTGGTCTAGTTTTAATTGATTCATGAATTCAACTATTAAAAATTACTAAAATCTCCACAAAACTCCTTTATGGTGATAAATTTATTTCATTCAAATTATCTTTGGAAACTGAAAAACAACTTCAATTGATAATACCATCTAATAAACCGAATTTCGTATACAATATTAGGATAGATTAAAACTTTAGAATCTTCAAAACTGATTCAGAAAACTATCAATTTTCAACATCATATAAGAGCATAACTTCTAGACCACTGAGTTGACATTCAATGGTGTTAATGATGTGTAACTTCAACCAATCCACGAAATTTAGCAACCGTCCACCATTATATTCAGTGAGTCACTTTCTCACAACAGACCTGGTTGAACTCCATATGTCACTTCTCATTAGAACCCCAGGAAATACCTCTTGAAGACAGTCACTAGTGAGTATATGATGGATGCCAGCTCAGCGGTCTAGAGGTTAGGCGCCTGCGCTCGCGATCGATAGGTCCTGGGTTCAAATCGCGCGAGGAGGGATCTTGGTTGTGCACTTCTGAGAAGTCTTACAATAGGACGAAATGGCTTTCCAGTGCCTCCAGATTTTTCAAATTGACTCATGATCATAACTATTAAAAAGATTCAAAAATGTTAAGTTCAAAATTCCATAGAATTTTGGATACTATCTGTTGAACAATCACAAATTAGGGACGAAACTTTCATTTATAAACTCTTCAGTTTGAACAAAATGAAAAATTGAAATTTCCAAACTGAATAATATCCCCCTGCGACATTTATTTTATTATATTCATCATTTACAATTAAATATTAAACAAAGAAACAGTTTAAATTCATTTAGTATTGTCCAGCTGACATCCAGCTGACGAGTCCCAAATAGGACGAAACGCTCGTCCTGGATTCCACTGCTAGCCGCTATCCATCTTTGCTTACAAAGAAATAGTTGTTCGGGAAAAAAATAATCTGAAATTTATAATAATTCCCCCCCCTCTTTAAAGGGAAAATTTGTTTTCTCTTACATATTAACCATCAAGAATTTCCACATACATTTTACCTACGACATTTTTATTTATTTCTTATTTTATCCAATTTGTATCCAAAATATCGGTCAACTTTCTCCTTGATGTTCGGTTTCTTTTTGTGTTTGTTTGTTCTTCATGGAACCAGTTGGAATTTTCTCTTTTTTAATTCTTCTTTATTTTTTTGGGGGAAAAAATGTTTTTTTAAAGAAACGGTACAAATAATTTTAAAATAATTCACTTTAATTTAACAAATATTATAATAAGCAAAGATGGATAGTGGCTAGCAGTGGAATCTGCTCTTCGTCCCATTTGGGACTCGTCAGATCGATGTGCTTGCATCTCAGAGTTAATGTTCACTCTGGGACTCAAACCCAATACCCTTTCGCTTCAAACGCCATCACGTTATCCACTCAGCTACTGAATCCTGATAACCACTGCTTGTGCAATGGTATGAAGTTTGAATTCACTTAGTATGGTTTGTTTGAATCTTTTCATTGATGTTTTTAGGACTGCAACTGGTCAGTCTCTTATTGGCATATGTGCATGCTGTACGTATTGCCTCGATATAGCCTTAATTCACAAGCATTGTAAGCAAAGATGAATAGTGGCTGGCAGTGGAATCCAAGATGAGCGTTTCGTTCTATTTGGGACTCTTCAGTTGGATGTACCTGCATCTGAGAGTTGATGTTCACTCTGGGATTCGAACCCAGTACCCGTTCGCTTCAAACACCATCAGGTTATTCACACAGCTACTGAGTCCAGATAGCCACTTTGCTTGTGCAATAGGGTGAAGTTTAAATTCACTTGGTGTTAATATTATTCAATGAAATTAGTCTTTCTTTTTTTACCTTCAGGCTACATTATGTCTCACTCTTTTTAATCTTTCTTTTCAGAAAACATTTTAAATTATAGAACAAATTGTCTGTGTGTGTGTGTCCATATACATCTATCTTGTTGTATATGGATTGTGAAATTCATTTATTCAGTAATTTTAATTATAGATTTTCTTTATCAATAGTGAACAGGTCAAATTATTTATTTATTATTTGAACACATAAATATTGGTACAAAGGGGCAACAGATACATATGCCCCCGCCGCACAAATCTCATTCGATTTGTGTGAGGACTGTGATACTACCTGGTGCCCAAACTGAAGCAGGTGGTTTTCTTGGGAGGCCACACCTGAAGCCTTCGACATAAAGGTCTGATCCACAAGGCAGTGGAGCAACGTCAGGAGATACAGTCCCATGGTAGCCGGTGACCAACAATTGGTTCATATGCCATTTGCTCCTTCAGGATCCTGGGACCGATGTGCACTATTGGTTTGAAATCAGGGTTTTCCAACTCACCTAGGTGAAATCTCTGTGTCCATCAACCCGGTTAAAGCGCCGGACATTCGCTTTTCGTCCCCTCAATTTCGTAAACAATAGTAATGCCACAAGAAGGCAGTGAAAAGGATTTCCCTAGCAGAGGCTATATACGCGTGGCTATATGAGAGCATTTAGAGAGGGAGAGCGTACTCTCCCCACTCTCTGCCGTACCAGGGTATTTGGGGGCCATACCTGGGCATTCGGGGACACGTACCAGGGCATTTGGGGGTCAAAGTATCCTGTTGAATTAGATTTTCATCAGTCTTTGTTAATATTATCGGCGAGACTATAATTTATGAACGAACCAATCAAATTTAAGATAATAGGTTTTAGATTTTGGTGCGAAATTCATTCATTCATTTAGCTAAATAGAGTTTTTACATTATTAATGATGTCAGTTTGTGAGGGAAACATTGAATCTAAATTCTAATCCTAATTTGTCGCACTGAATTATAACCCCCATTTAACTCTAGTAAGTAGTGAACATTTTCAAGGTTATTTTGGCGTTTCTCAAAGATCGTCTATAAAATATAGTCTCACCGATATATATGCATCGTGTAAGGATTCTCTCGATATTAGCACTTTGTAATAAGGTCTTTAGTGTAGATAAATTGTTATTAGCAGCGGAATTAAGGCAGTCTATTTCATTCTAGTTTGGATCTAAGCTAGATTCTCTTTTTAACGTCCACATGGAGACGTGGACCCAGTAATTTTCGCTTTAAATACCAACACATCATGCTCTAAGCTACTGAATCCATATATTAACTAACTTGTTCAAAGTTTATGATGTCTATATCATTACTAATAAGTGCCAGTGTGGTGTAGTCTACTTATATCCATATAAGTAGTATATGGTGTGGGTCAGACATAGAATGTATTTTGGCAGAAGACCGATGAGGAAAGGACTGAAATGAAACGCAAACGTCTGGAAAATGCATGAGCAATGGAATAAGAGAAGAAACAGTGAAGATTGAAACAATTGGTTGTTAATTTGCAAATTGACTGTTCATTGTTTGGTAATCAGAATTTATTGAGATAGTCTGTAATCTTTGCTTAAATACATTCGATTGCCCCCAAGCGTTGTTGTGTTCACTACATTTGGTGTCGCTGCCAACCAGGAGGAGGAAGGGTGCTGTTCTGCGGACGCCGCTGCGGGTCTGGAGTTGAGGTGCTAGTTGGGGCAGTCTGGTGTGGAGAGTTGGCGTCGAGTGGAGTGTTCTGGCGGGGCGGCGTTGGCTGTAGCGGGTGCTGTCGACGGAGAGGAGCAGTGGGACGTGCGGCTGCTGGGTGGACATCGGATGTAGATGGCTCAGCAGGCCGGTGGAGTACGGGTGTTGAACGTCCCAGGTGCCGGGTGGATGCGGATGTTGGTGCCCCGGCAGGTCGACGGAGCTATGGAGGTCAGCGCGACGCAGACTCGACATTCTGACGGAGAGTTTGGCACAGACTGCAGTGAAAGAAGATAGTGGCATGGCGAGCAGAACCACCGCATGAACGAATGCTTTAAAGGGGGGACGAGTGTGGTGTGGTCTACTTATATCCATATAAGTAGTATATGGTGTGGGTCAGACATAGAATGTATTTTGCCAGAAGACCGATGTGCAAAGAACTGAAATGATGCGCAATCGTTTGGAAAATGCATGAGCAATGAAATTAGAGAAGAAACAGAGAAGATTGAAACAATTGGTTGTTAATTTGCAAATTGACTGTTCATTGTTTGGTTATCAGAATTTACTGAGATAGTCTGTAATCTTTGCTTAAATACATTCGATTGTCCCCAACTAGTGTTTTGTTCACTACACCAGAATTATTCTGTTGTTGATATTTTGAAAAACTGAATTCCACATTCTATTTTTCACTCGTATCAATTCTTGGCTTTTTCCACGTTCTTTTTTTACATTTCGTCAATTTCTTTCTATTTTCCACTCGTCCATTTACTCCTTAATACACTATATTTTCCTTGTTTCCATTCCATCATACTGTCAAATATAATAGTAATAATAATGTAGACATAGGCAAAGATGGATAGTGGCCAGAAGTGGAATCCAGGACTCATGTTTCGTTCTATTTGGGATTCGTCAGCTGCATGTACCTGCATCTCAGAATTGATGTTTACTTCGGGACTTAAACGCCATCACATTATTCACTTAGCTACTGAGTCCAGATAACCACTAGTTTGTGTAATGGAGTGAAGTTTCAATTCATTTTGTATTGTTTGTATGAATATTCTCATTGATGTTTAAGACTGCAATTGACCAGTTTTTAGGTGGACGATTTGATAACGTTTGAAACGAAAAGTGATGGGTTTGAATCGTGAAGTTAATATCAACTGTGAGATGTAGATACATCTAGTTGACGAATGCCGAATAGGACGAAACACGCATCAAACTGGATTCCACTGCTAATCATCATTTATCTTTGTTTATAATGTTTGTGAGTTAATGGAATATCGAGGTAATCCATACAGAATGTACGCATGCCAATAAGAGACTGATCAATTGAAGACCTGAACATTAATGAGAATATTCAAATGAACAATACAAAATGAAATAATCCACTGAATGATTTAATGATTCAATTTTTACATGTCATACATTTGTTACTTTCATAAGCTTAATTTCTGGTGGGTGGCCTATGCTCCTCCATGAGGGGTAACAGGCGTAAGTAAGTATAAGCTTAATCTATAGTCTATGTCATTTAGTTATAATAAATAACTGATAATCAATGAAATCATGAATTATAGTATTAATGAGAT
Source organism: Schistosoma mansoni (assembly GCF_000237925.1). Classification (NCBI taxonomy): domain Eukaryota; kingdom Metazoa; phylum Platyhelminthes; class Trematoda; order Strigeidida; family Schistosomatidae; genus Schistosoma; species Schistosoma mansoni. Next base: position 271,858 of record NC_031502.1, on the reverse strand, counting down.
TAGGAATATATTAGGAGTTATGAAATAATATATAAATGACTATATATAATGTTGAAAGAGTGAGTCAATTGAAGCTAGACCACCATGGAAAACCTGGAAGCACTGCTTTAAGGCCGTTTCATCCTATTATTATGGGACTCCTCAGCAGTGCGCATCCACGATCCCGCACTCACGAGATTCGAACCCAGGACCTACCAGTCTCGTGCCAGAGAACTTAATGTATTGCGAAATCATACCATTTAGCACTGGGTTATTTTTTAACCTATCTTCAAAATGAACGAATCTCTATAACTAACCAATAAAAATGAATGATCAGCTATAAGATAAATCCTCAAAGTTATAATGACAAGTTATAACTGGTAGGGTTTAACCATAATGATAAATAAATGAATAGTATTGATAAAATTGACTGAAATCAGAGAACTGTCTCATTGGATTCTGACTAAATGGTTTAAAGTAATTTACTTACTCAGAGTTGTAAAAGTTCTAAGTTTGGTCTCTAATAGAGTTGGTACCTATAAAAATTGTTGTTCTGGTCTTTAGAAGGGGCATCGGTCTTGTGTCTTCCGAAGAATCTCGGCTTTCATCATAAGGCGTCATAATTCTTCCTTCAACTCCCAGGGCAGAGTTTAAATAGTTTGAATAATTTTTTCTGGTCATAGTTTTTTTTAGAGAATTAGTTTTCTATGGGATGGGGTCGCTAACCTCATGCCCAACCCTCCTCCTTTATGCGGGCTTGGGACCGGCAGTAGCCCTCGGAGGAGCTACAGGCGGAATTAATAGAGTTAGGATTCATTACTAATGTAGTGTCTCATACTTTGATTAAACAGCTGCCAACTGATCTTCGATTTGTATTGGTTCATCAGTTAAAGTCCAGCTTTGACGAAAACTGTCTTAAAATATTCCGTAACGTCCATAGTGTATTCACATATTTGAAACTACATTGTTTGCCTATCATTATTTGTATTGAAACCATTCCTGAATACATATCAGCCTCAATATCACCGACCACTTAGAAAAATATATCACCATGTCACAATTTCTTTAAATACTTTTTGTAAACACTTTTCATTCAAGCGACTGATCTTATCTTCAATAGGTGAGATGTTAAACTATAGAATACTTCTAAAAGTCACATACATGTAATCCATGAGTAATTGAACATATCATAAGTGTTAGATTAATTAATAGACAATGAAAGTGATATCCGATCACTTAAGGATGAAACCAACAATTGTTAAAAATCTCATGAAGTCATTCATTAGTAAAACATTCATTGTTGAAAGCGTGAAGCTAGACCACCAGGGAAAACCTGGAAGCACTGCTTCAAGGCCGTTTCGTCCTATTGTGGGACTCTAGTGGAGTTCAAACCACATCTGTTGTGAGATATCAACTCACTGAAGACAACTAGTGAACGGTTGCTCAAATTTCGTGGATTCATTGAAGTTAGACATTAACACCGTTGGATGCCGGTTCAATGGTCTATCGTTGAAATGCTCTGGCGCGACACCGGTAGGTCCTCGGTTCGAATCTTGCTCACGAGGCGGGATCGTGGATGCTCACTGCTGAGGAGTCCCACAATAGGACGATTTAGCCGTCCAATGCTTCCAGGTTTTCTCTGGTGGTTTAGCTTCAATTGACTCATGCTTTCAACTATGCAAATATTAAATCTCCACAAAACCCCCTTCCAAGAATAACAAATAATTCCAAGTTCATGATAGGATTTATCTTTCTTTTTTTTGACTTTCATATAATCAATATACTTCATCTATTTAATTTTTATCCTTTTTCTCTAAAAAACAAAAAATTCAGGTCGAAATTCAATGATAATATACTTGTATCCCTGGTAATTCATGACCTATATATATATATATTTATGTACATAGATATTAATTTTTGTTCATTATAAACATGTATGTATCTATGTATGTGTGTGTGTGCGTCTCATGTATATTATTTCTAACTCTGCACAATTCCACATAGATACAAATACAAGTGTGCATATATACATATATACATCCCTAGTCCAAGCCCTACCACTGTTACCACCCACCCACCCACCCATCTCTTTCAATATGTACATTAGTATTCTTTGATAGTATGTGTATACAATGAACCATAAGGTGTTTTAGTCAATAATAACACCAATTAAAAATGACAATACTGAAATGCATGCTATTACTTTTTCTTTTCTTTTACATATTAAGTATAATTGAAAGGAAGACAATAGTAAAGATCATCACCACCATCCAATAGTAATTATCCTTAATTGTTAAAGCATGTATCTCATGTCAACAATTTATTTGTTATTCAAATTTCAGTATTTTCATTAGTTTAAATCATTAGTCAATTGAAGCTAGACCAGCATGGAAAACCTAGAAGCATTGGACGGATAGGTCCCGGGTTCGAATCTCGTAAGTGCGGGATCGTGGATACGCACTGTTGAGGAGTCCCATAATAGGATGTAACGGCCTTAAAGCAGTGTCAATCCAGGTTTTCCATGGTGGTCTGTCTAGCTTCAATTGACTCATGATTTCAACTATGAAAATACTAAAATCTCCACAAAACCCCCCTTCTGATTTAAATTTCAGTTTTGTTTTCATTTCTTTTATGCAATTTTTTTGTTGTTGTTTAACTACATCATTATTTCATTATGATTTTACATTTACATTTTAAGAATGAATATAGAGGTCATGAATAGTTTACTAAATAAGTTGAATGGTGGGTGGTTTCTATGGCATTGGATTAGTGATTTTTTTGAAAATCATTATTCATATTCTCATTATGTTCATTTAGTTTGTTCAACAACAACAACAAATTCGGTTTTATGCTTTTTTTCGTAGTTTTTTTCTTTATTTTGTTTTCTTTTTTTCTCTTTTTTTCTTTTTTTTGATCCATCTAAAATGTACAGCTAAATCAATAAGCCCTTCTTAGTGCATTCGATCAGCACTAAGAAGGACTTGACACGCATGACATTGATTACCACCCAGTGATCAATCAATTGTGATTACAACTCAGTCCCAAAGGAGGTCAGTCGCGACCCGGATAGCTCAGTGGTAACGTCTCTGAATGTGAGGCTGAGTGACATAGGATCGAATTCGTCAAGGTGTACTAGTTCCCTCAAGATTACAGGCACACCTTGCTGACGAGTGCCAAGTAGCACGAAATCCGAGTCCAGGGTTTCCTGTTGACCACTTTCAACTACCATCTTATCAATAAGAGATGAAAAATAGTTATGTTGTGAATATCAAAATTGAATAAGAAATGAATATTAGAAGTTAGGATTAAATAATTATGTTTAGGATACTCATCATGAACTGATATTAGTTATAATCAAAGTTACCTAAATTTATATCCTAATCCATATTCCTAGAATAATAAGTCAGTTAAATTTACTTAGTATTGTTTGTTTGAATCTTCTCATTGATGTTTAGAACTGCAACTGGTCAGTCTCTTATTGGCATATGTGCATACTGTGCGTATTGCCTCGATATAACCTTAATTCATAAGCATTATGAGCAAAGATGGATAGCGAAAGGTACTGGGTTCGAGTCTCAGAGTGAACATGAACTCTGAGATGCAGGTACATCCAGCTGAAGAGTCGCAAGTAGGACGAAATGAGAGTCCTGGATTCCACTTTACTTACAATAAGTCAGTTAGTTATCTATGAAATCTCCGAATTGGTTAGAATGACTAACATTTCATAATTGTTTGGCTGTATATATCAGATTGACTTTGATTTTTTCATCTAGAGAAAATATTTCCTTTTTTTCAAGTCTTATTGTTCAATAATTATTATGATAAGAATGAGGTTTTTGTGGAGATTGTAATAATTTTAATAATTGGATTCATTGATCAATGTAAGCTAGACCACCCTGAGAAACCTGTAAGTACAGGACGGTCGTTTCGTCTCAATATGGGACTCCTCAGCAGTGCCCGTCCGTGATCCCGCATGCGGGATCAACTCTTGAATTCAACTATTAACATTAAATATTAATTAATCAGTCTGTTTTTTTAATATTTTTTTATTTAAGAGAGAATGGAATCCCAACTTTCCTGGCATTTTGAATATTGAATAAGTAAAAGATCATTAATTATAACAATGTAAAGTACACTTCGTTAATATGTACGGAATTAGGTCAATTTTTACAATCACAAGTAACCTGAATAAAACCATTAAAAAGGATTATTAACATGTGAAGTTTTAAAATGTTCTTAAGTTTAAGACAAATCTTAATTGACTGTAGATTATTATTAAGATAACAGAGAGTATTTGATGGTATCATCATTGAATACTAATAAATTTGGAAGCATTGGAAGCCCTTTTCGTCCTAGTATAGGACTCCTCAACAATGTGCTTCGACAATCATGCATACAACACTCGAACCCAGGACCTATGGTCTCGCACCCGAAAGCTTAAACTCTAGACCACTGAGCCAACATCCAGCTGTGTTAATGTTTAACTTCAATCGATCCATGATCTTGTACAACCCTTTATCCATTGTCTAAGGTTGATAACTGTCTCACACCCGACACGGGTTGGACTCCACTGGTCACGGCAAAAATCACTTAGTTTATTTTGCCATTTCCATTTCACTAAGTATAAGATTTACTTATTTTTTGTACTTCCTTATAAATGAATTTTGAAAATTAAATGGTGAACTTTCGTCACCTATGTTCTACTAAGAACAAACTTTAAAAGGTAATTTGATCTCCTATAATAGAGTATTCCACAAATTTTTTAATGTTAACAAATATCAAGAAGAATTATTTGCAAGTTTCACATGAGAGTTGTGTCAAATGACACTGTAACATGCGCTTAACCTCTAGATACACTGAGCCGGCATCCAACGGTGTTAATGTCAAACTTCAACCGATCCAAAAAATTGAGTGACACACCCAGCTTCAATTGACTCATGATCTTAACTATTGAAAAAATAGTAAGACTTAATAATGAGGGATGAATGCGAAGTAAATGAATCATGTATAGAGGAGATTAATAATGATGTTTAACTAATAATAATAATACAAAAATTTGTGAATAAAGATGAGAGACAATTACATTTGACTACAAAAGGTCGTGAGTAAATAGTCAAATTAGGTCATCCAATAGCTAAGATTACTATTGATTAGTTGGCCTTGTGGTTGGCCAAAGGAGGAGCAGTGGTTGGAGATATTTCTTCTGTACGCATAGCTCCGGTTTCTTCATCCGGATGACTACTGCCTCAGCCGTTTGAAAGACTTTAATCGTGACAAGCTTTGGCAAAAGATTACTGACCCTATAAATAATTGATAAGGATTGGTTTATACTGTCACTATGACCAGTTTGTACTAAATGGGCCAATATCGAGCTGTTTACTTTCTTCACCAAACCTTTGCTTAGCCACGCTGGGAGGTATTCGAGAGCACAAAAACGTAAATTCCTAGAACTTCGACCAATATAACATGCTCCACAGGAGCAGTTGAGCTTATAAATACAAAGTGACGTTGTAATTCTAGGTAATTCATCTTTTAGCCACGGTGTCACCATTGGGCGCGTAGAAAACACTAAACGTAGTTCCCCGGCGTTGAAAGATTTTTGCATTGTTCTGCATAATCTCTGAGTTAGTATTTCACAAGCCGCTTCCCCTTTGAATTGTAGGCGCATGAATAGGGATTTCTTCTTCTCGGCTGTTTGAATTGGGCCTATTTACACTTTCGTGATCATATATTTAATTATAAACTTTCCATGGTAACCGTTCTCCCTAAGAGTATTAAATGTATCACATTTTAGATTAGTAAAATTATATTAAAAATATGTATATGATATCTCTTATCATATCTTTGTTAGATTGTTATCAGTAAAATAGTTTAACTGACTTATATACAATCAGTTAAAGTAATTCATTTTCTAACGTTTTCCAATTATTCTATTCTGGGTTATTTCATAGCATTTCAAACTTTGATCTAGGTGTTTTAAGCTCAGTATATTCGTAATTCCCATTATTATTATCAGAAGGGGTTTTGTGGAGATTTCAGTATTTTCATAGTTGAAATCATGAGTCAGTTGAAGCTAGACCACCATGGAAAACGTGGAAGCACTGAACGGCCGTTTCGTCTTATTATGAGACTCCTCAGCAGTGCACACCCACAACCCCACCCCGCGGGATTCAAACCTAGGACCTACCAGTCTCGCGCCAGAGCGCTTAACCACTAGTGACTGACTTCAAGAGATATTTCCTGGAGTTCTAGTGAGAAACAGTTACCAGTGGAGTTCAACCAGGTCTGTTGGGAGATATCAACTCACTGAAGACAATTGGTGAACGGTTTCTCAACTTCGTGTATCGATTGAAGTTAGACACTAACACCGTCGGAGGCTGACTCAATAGTTCAGTAGTTAAGTGCTAGCGCGCGAGACTGACAGGTTTTTGGTTCGAATCTCGCGAGACGGGATGGTGGATGCGCACTGCTGAGGAGTCCCACAATCGGACGAAACGGCCTTAAAGCAGTACTTCCAGGTTTTCCATGGTGGTCTAGCTCCATTATTATTATTATTACTATTATTATTATTAATGTTCTTCAGTTTCCTGAACTTGAGCTACGACTTCCTACATATTACCAGTTATCGTTTAGTCTTTAACGTACTGAATATCAACAATTGACTTTTACATTCAATCTTAGATTTAAGTTTAAAACAAGGTTATATTCATAGATTGTGAATCCCCTACATATTATTGCATAAATAATTCATATCAAATATCTAACTATAACTTAACGTAATCTCTTAGAAGTTTCTTTTTGTAAACTGTTTACTGATACATTTATTTATACTTTTAGTCAAAAAATTGAATTCATGAGTCGATTAAAGTTAGACCATCATGGAAAATCTGGGAGCATTGGACAGCTGTTTCGTTCTAGTATAGGACTAAGCACTGCGCATCCAAGATCCCACATAAAACACTCGAACCTAGAACGTTCGGTTCCGCGCACGAACTATTAATCTCTAGGCCAATAAGCCGGCATCAAACGATGTTAATGTCTAACCTCAACTAATCCACGAAACTGTGACACCGTCCACCATTATCTTCAGTGAGTCACTGCCTTGCAACAGATACGGATTAAATTCCACTGTTCACAGCTTTCCGATAATAGTCATCACGTGTTCACTAGTGACTAGCTTCAAGAAGTATTTCCTGCAGTTCTAGTGAGAAACTGTGGCCAGTGCACTTCAAACAGGTCTGTTATAGTGGAAGTTACTCACTGAAGACAATGGAGGACTTTCGTGGATTGGTTAAAGTTGAACATTAACACCGTATGATACCGGCACATTAGCCAAGAGGTTAAGCGTTCGTGCGCAAAACCGAAAATCGTGAGTCCGAATCGCGCCAAAAGAATCATGAATGCTCACTACTGAAAAGTCCCATACTAGGACGAGTCGACCATCCAATCCTTCTAGGTTTTCCATTATGGTCAATCATTAAAATTATTACAATCTCTATAAAACTCCCTCTATTTCAAACGATTAATGGGCGGTTAAAAATAGATTTATCTATATCATGAATAATTTTCATTCTTGTTTTTTTTTTTAATTTCATATCAAAAAAAAGCGGTTTGTTTTGTTTTAATTTTTCTTTTCTTTTTGTTGTTGTTTTTTTTCTTTTTCATGTGTTCATTTCTGTTTGATTTACTTTCATGTATCCATGTTCATATTTTATTTATCAAAAAACAAAAAAAAAACATACTGCATGAATTAACATTTGAGTTTACAAAAAAGAAAAAAAGGAAAGGGGGTGGGCGAGAAATAGTGAAGAAAGGGGGAAAGAAAGAAAGAAGGAAAGAAGGAAAGAAGGATAGAAAGGAACAATCTTACTGTTACATTCTCTTAGTTAAACTTTTATTCTTTATTTCAAAAGGACTAGTGTTTTACTGTTCAGTAAATGAAACTAAAATTAGAATAACCTAATTTCTTTTAGAATATAATGAAGTTAACAAAAAGGAAAAATCAAAGTGGGCAACACTATTCCTCTTCTTCCTCTTCTTGTTTTATCCTAGTTTCAGATCATTTTAACAATATCTAATATAAGACTATTGAAAAATCATTATTATACTCTAATCTTTGAATAGTTCTATGTGATATATGCGTTCTCACGAGAGACTGATAGGTCTTAGGTTCGAATTACGTGGAGCGAGATCGTGAATATGCACTATTGAAGAGTCTCAAAATAGAACGAAATAACCTTCCAGTACTTCTAGGTTTTCCATGGTAGTCTAGTTTTAATCGACCTATCATCTCAACTATTAAAATTGATATAAAACTATTCCATGATAAGTATTTGAAAAGTTTATAAACTACTTATTATTCATTTTTTTATTTCAGTAGTTTATTTAGTTATTTAATTTTTTTTTCGGTAAGTTGTTTTTAGCTTTATTTTGATATAAACAAAATGAAATCAAAATAATGTAGAGTGTTCATAATATGTTGTAATTAGCTGTTGTAGTTCCTTTCAAGATTAATTCCTTCCATATATATATATAAGTGTTAGTACAAAGAATTTGAACGTATATTCCAAGAGATGGATAAATGGGCATTGGACACCGGAATCTTCAAATTCTCCTACTGAGTATTTTAAAGTTATTTTATTCACTACGACAACTGAAGGTTATGGATTACCTGCTTCAGTTTGGGCACCTGGGTAGTATCACAGCCCTAACACAAATCCAATGAGATTTGTGTAGTACAAATATATCTGGTACCCCCTTGTACTAATATTTATGTGTTTAAATAAATAAATCAAAAAAAAGTTATGGATTTGACATTGTAGAAGGTTCTGAATATCCTCCACGTATTTCACTTTCTATTGATGATACATACTACTTATATCTATCAATATCAGTAGCACACATCACATTATATTCACATTTTTAAGTTAGGATACGCTACAGTATCGTCGATTGGTTGATGTTAGACATTTACACCATCGGATGTTGTCTCTGTGGTCTAAAGGTAAAGCGTTGACGCACAAGACTGAAGGTCCTGGATTTGAGTGTTGTGTATGAGATCCTGAACGTGCACTCCTGAAGTCACCAACTTCTTATCTTCGCCATGTTAGTAGGCCCAGACTAATTAGTTGGGTTCCGCGCGACTATCATAACCAATAGTTGGAGACTCTGTGTGACATGGCTCAGAATCGATCACAATGGTGTACGTGTATACACTGTCTTCTCTTAAACTGCGAGATTAAAATTGCTTTATATCTCTTTTCCTGTACTATATTCTCATATACAATCTTTCTTTTATATATTACTACCATTGAATTAACTACTTTTATGAATTTGATGTTCATCTTTTTGTGTTAATGAGGTATAGCAACTTAGACCGATGATTACATGTGCCTGGTCCTAGGTTGTAGCTGACTGACTTCTAAAGACTCCCATAATAGAACGAAACGACTATCCAGTGCTCCCAGATTTTTAATGGTGGTCTAACATTGATCAGTTCATGATCTCATTTAAAAGCTCAACAATCTCCACAATCATATACTGATAAAGAATTATAATCAACGACTTTTTTTAATAACTAAAGATAAGGAAAGATCTAGAAAGAAAGTAATTACTTCTTTCGTAAATTAGTGAGTTACCAACCCTCCCCCCCAACTCACCATCTTACTTTTTAATTCATATCATGATTGAAAAGTTACACTACTACTACTATTACTACTACTACTACATACTACTTAAATACTGATGAAATTGTAAATAAATAAACACAAGATTTTAGATCTTGTATCTTCCTTATTCCACAACTTTTGATGTATATATACATAATGTAAACACAATAAAGAACATGAAAATCCACTTTCCTATTGTATTCATTAAAAACAATTCCTATTTTTCTATATACAAATATACATAAGGATGGATAAAGAGAGAGGGAGTGTGTGTGTGTGTGTGTGTGAGAGAGAGAGAGAGCAATTCATTTCCTCCGGATCTAATATAATATTACCACTATAATAATATTGTTAGTAGTATGAATATAAGTAGTAATATCAGTAGTATTAGTATTAGTAGTAGTAACAGTGGTACAATTAATTTCCTTTGTTTTATCTTTATACAATAGAGAAAATTAATATTTAGATAAGGATATATACATAATTGTCTATTGACCAATCATGTAAATCATTATGATTAAGTAGCAGAATGGGGGGGGGTAATTAAAATTGTTTTAAAAGAATGAACCTATTGTTACATGAATTACTATTGTTCTGTTACTATAGTAACGAAGTTTCTATTATTAGTAGTAGTGGTATTATTATTATTAGTAGTAGTAATAGTAGTATTAGTAGAGTAGTATGAGCCTTATCTACTTTGACAATTGTATGTTAATGTACTGTATTAAACTACAATTATTAATTAGAATTCAGGTAGATATGTAGATAAATAGATAGTTCAGGAAACAATGAAGAAAAGCCTTTTAGAGTGAAAACCTATATTACACTTTATTAATGTGATGGGTAGTATCCTATCCCCTTCTCTCATTTACATATACTAGCTTCTTCATTCACTTTAACTGATAGACTGGATTATTAGCATAGCATCATAGTTGTTTTGTGAACAGTTATTTATTATTATTTATTTAAACATATAAATATTGATACAAGGAAGCACCAGATAAATATGCGCCTCACAAATCTCATTTGATTTGTGTGAAGGCTGTGATACTGCCAAGGTGCCCAAATTGAAGCAGGTGGTTTTCTTAGGGAGCCACAACCCGAGCCTTTGACCTAAAGGTCTAGTCTACAAGGCAATGGAGCATCGTGAGGAGATGCAGTCCCATGGTAGCCGGTGACCAAATAATTGGTTCATACGCCATTTGTTCCTTCAGGATCCTGGAGCCCATGTGCACCATTGATTTGGAATGAGGGTTTTCCAACTCCCCTAGGTGGACTTTCCGTGTCCACCAACCCAGTTAAAGCGCCGGACATTCGCTTTCCGTCCTCTCAATTTCGTAAACAACACCCGTGGTGCGAGAAGGCAGTGAGTAGGACTTCCCTGTTAGAGGCTATATATTTGCGTGGCCATGTGAGAGCATTTGGAGAGGGAGATTGGACTCTCCCCATTCTCGGCCGTACCAGGGCATTTGGGGACTCCCCATTATTATTGTTTTAATGGTTGAATTCATGAGTCGATCTAAGCTAGATCACCATTGATAATCTGGAAGCATTGGATGACCGTTTTTTTCCAGTATGGGACTCCTCAGTAGAGTGTATCCACGTTCATGCACCAAAGCCACTCGAACTCAAGACCTTTGATCTCGCCAGCAAACGCTTAAATTCTAGAACACTGAGCCGGCATCCAACGGTGTTTTTAATCGTGGTGTAGATTAAATCAACTCATGAATTAAAACATTAGAATGACTGCAATCTCCATAAAACCCCCATTCTGATTATTATTTCTACGTCATTTAGTTAAGACGTTTTATTCGAGTTGTTTATAGAAAATTTATAAGAATCAGATAACTAATAGATCGTTTAATCATGGAATAACACATTGTATTTAAAACTATTCGACTTCAAGTTCTGACTTCACTTTAATTAATTTCGATTCAGTGAGTTGACTAGCATCATTAGACCATATACACATAGATCAGAAAGGGTTTTGTGGAGATTTCAGGATTTTCATAGTTGAAATCATGTGTCAATTGAAGCTAGACCGTTGGATATCGGCTCAGTGGTTCAAGGGGTTAAGCGCTCGCACGCGAGACTGATAGATCCTGGTTTCGAATTTCGTGAGACGGGGTCGTGGATGCGCACTGCTGACGAGTCCCATAATAGGACGAAACGGCCCTAAAGCAGTGCTTCCAGGTTTTCCACGGTGGTCTAGCTTCAATTGACTCATGATTTCAATTATGAATATGTACATAGAATGTGGATAGAAGCTAAGTGTACATAACTGTACTCAATAAATGTGACATACTAAATATTCAAATCACTTAAATTGAGTTGATATTTGAACTATGGCATTTGTGTAATAATCTTTTATATTACTGATGGAAAAATTGTCACATTAAAATAAATAGTCTGAGAAGATTTGTAGAGGTTGTTGAATTTCGTAAAATAATTTTTCTGGCTGGCGTTTTTTTAGCGATTTAGTTTTCTACGGGATGGGGTCGCTAATCCCATACCCAACTCTTCTCTTTTATCATGGCTTGGGACCGGTAGTAGCCGCCGGAGGAGATACAGGCGGATTGAATTTCGTAAATTACCGAGTTCAAAATTGTTACTTTTCGCAGAATTGAAACTATCGATGATAAGGTATCTAGAGCCATGCGGTTAAGGTGAACGAATTGTAAGCTGCTTAAGTAAATGAGTATAAATAGTAAGTAATTAATGGTAGAAACCTTGAATTACACTTACTTTACTTACTTTCACCTATTACTCCCAATGGAGCATAGACCGCCGACCAGCATTCTCCAATCCACTCTGTCCTAGACCTTCTTTTCTAGTTCTATCCAACTTTTGTTCATTTTTCTCATGTCTGTCTCCATTTCTCGGCGTAATGTGTTCTTTGGTCTTCCTCTTCTCCTTTGGACTTCAGGATTCCATATGAGGGCTTGTCTTGTGACTCAGTTGGGTGATTTCCTCAAAGTGTGTCCTATTCACTACCAGCACTTCTTCCTGATTTCTTCCTCCACTGGAGTCTAGTTTGTTCTCCCCCCACATAGTAGGTTGTTGCTGATAGTGTCTGGCCAACGGATCCGAAGTATTTTATGTAGACAACTGTTAATAAACATTTGTATCTTCTGGATGATGGCTTTCGTAGTTCTTCACTAAGAATACATAATACCCAACGGGCAATATTCGTGATCTCATACCAATGAAGCTGATTAGCCTTTAGTCAATAAGATTTTGAAAAATTTACTTCATTTTTAAGTAGGAATAATGAGAGATATTTATTTATTTACCTTCATATATAATTTTTAAAACGAATCGAATTTATACACTTTTGTCAAGACCGAAGATCAAGGGTTCTTATTCTTAAGCTTGGTTTATTGTTATCTGTTTTCAAACTGTTTTTTTATAGGACTAAAACCCCATTTACATATGATTTTTCCTTGATGAAGGAATTCACTTTCTGTAATTTGAGTTCTGGGTAAGTTGTTCCGAAAAATACTATGAGAAATGCAGTGGCTATATTAAGAATACGGCAGTTCGAAGAGACGACTCATGTTTAACTCCTAAATTATATCTCGGAATTCAGTATTCATTTATAGAAAATTACAAATTCTAATTATAAGTATGTATAGTTTCCTATCTGTACCAGAATAGAAAATGATGTATATACATTTGTGCTACTGAAATACAAAAAGTAGGCAAAAATATAAAACGAAATTATTGTAAGTAAAATGTAAATGCTAAGCAAATAACTTATTGAACTATAGACTGATTAACAGAACTTATGAATTATATACTTATAAATTTTTATATAATATTTAAACATATACAATAGGTTTCTCTTGCTCGACCCAGTTGTGAATCAATCAAAGGTGCAAATTTGTATATTTGTGGTCTACCAAAATTAATGACTGAATCTGATTTGGAAAAATTATTTCATCCTTGTGGAAAAATTATCACCTCAAGAATTCTTTTTGATAGTAATACTGGTAAGTATTCATATTGATTATTTTTTATATTCATTGATACATTAGTTCGTGTTTAATAGTGTTATCTAAAGTCTTACTGTAAGCAAAGATGGATAGTGGCTAGCAGTGGAATCTAGGACAAGGTGCGTTTCCTCCTATTTGGGACTCGTCAGATGGAAGTACCTGCATCTCAGAGTTGATATTCACTCTAGGACTCAAACTCAGTACCCTTCGCTTCAAACGCCATCGCGTTATCCACTCAGCTACTGAGTCCTGATAGTCACTTGCTTGTGCGTTGGGGTGAAGTTTAAACACACTAAGTATTAAATTCATTCAGTATTGTTTGTTTGAATCTTCCCATCGATGTGTTAGGACTGCAACTGGTCAGTCTCTTATTGGTATATGTGCATACTGTGCGTATTGCCTCGATATAGCCTTATTTCACAAGCATTGTAAGCAAAGATGGATAGTGGCGAGCAGTGGAATCCAGGACAAGGCGCGTTTCGTCCTATTCGGGTCTCGTCAGCTGGATGTACCTGCATCACATAGTTGATGTTCACTCTGGGATTCAAACATACAATACTAAGTGAATTTGAACTTCACGCCATCGCACAAGCAAGTGGCTATCAGGACTCAGTGGCCGAGTGGATAATGCGATGACGTTTGAAGCGAGGGTACTGAGTTCGAATCATAGAGTGAATGTCAACTCTGAGATGCAGGTACATCCATCTGACGAGTCCCAAATAGGAGGAAACGCGCTTCAAACTGGATTCCACTGCTAGCCACTATCCATCTCTGCTTACTACACTAAGTATTGTTTGTTTGAGTTTTCCCAATGATGTTTAGGACTGAGACTGGTCAGTTTCCACTGCTAGCCACTATCCATCTTAGCTTACAATGCCTGTATTAAATATTAGTCTCATCAATCATTTCATTTAGATCTTAAGTCATAAGACATAACTCTACAGTAAAATGGTATAAAAGAACAACAGTTACCTGTAATATTTGATTAAAACAATAAATCAAAAATCTGGAAGCACTGGACGGCCGTTATGTCCTATTGTGGGACTCCTCAGAAGTGCGCATCCACGAT